>NW_026732160.1:0-306338 GCF_028476545.2 Physella acuta | reverse complement strand
GTGTGGTAGAGTATGTACATATATACGTGGAGAATGATGGCTTGTCTCCGTCGTATATATAAATATTATATATATATACATATATTATATATATATATATATATATATATATATATATATATATATATATATATGTATATATATATATATATATATATATATATATATATATATATATATATATATATATATATATATATGCCTTATATATATAATATATATATATATATGCCTTATGCATATATGAAGAGAAAGCAAGAGGGTTAAAAAATAGAGTAAAAGAAAAACACAAAGAAAAATGAAACTGTAAATAACACTTGATATTCTTTGATTCCGTAGCTAATGCTCACGGCCCTAAGGGTGCCGAGTACACAGACTCAGAGGCTTGTCTGTGTTTGAAATCCAGTCAATCATACCTTTGTTTTGCCACTCGCGGGATGGATCATCCCTGCCTCTGTGAGTCTCTTGAAAGGCAGGTAAGAAAACACATGTGGCGGCGCGCGCCTCAATGTGGGATGATAAATAAAAACCGTGTTGAATGGGGGGGGGGGGGGGCAGTAGAGATCTAGTGATAGAACCCGTATATTAGAAAGATTAAGATCCCGTTTATAAGAGCTATTAAAATGCGGTGCTTGTAGAATCCCGTTTACAGCAGCCGTTAATATAATGATGTTGTCTGTAATACTCATTTTAAAAAACATTGATACACGTTCACAGTAAGACTATCTTGATTAGGACTATACAAACAATCGGCCTTTAAGACCCCGCTTAATAAAAAAACAATAATCACATTAAAGACCAATATTTGAAATATTAGACTACAGACGACTTTACAATTTTTCAATATTTATTAGTTATGTCCCTGTTGAATGGAATGACGGAGTGATCGCCCCTAATTTTTATGGGAACAGGGCATTCCCCCCCCCCCCCCCCCCCGTCAATTAGCCTCCCCCCCCCCCCGGACATCCCCCCACATTACCCCCGGAGTGATTACCCCCTGTCAATTATCCCCCCGCCCAGTTGGACATTACCCCCCCCCCCCCCCATAAAAGGGCTAGGGTTAGGGCTAGGCTTAAACCAATGCCTAGCGTTAGTTTTGGTTTTGTGCTAAGTTTTAGGCTAAGGTGGATTACTTCCCCCGCCCCCCCCCCCCACCCCTCTTAAGAAAAAGACCAAACCCTAAGCATCCACCTTAGCCTAAAACTTAACACAAAAACGAACGCTAGACATTGGCTTAAGCCTAATCCTAACCGTATGGTGTTAAGGGACTGATGTTACCCTCTCCAGTGGATATTCATATATTGTGCCAAATTTCTTATATGAATAATTCAAGATAATAAATACCACGGTCGTAGGGGTGAGTTACGTTACTAAGGTGGAAAGCTGAGGTGAATTAAGTTTCTGAGGAGGAAAGTTTTTCTCATAGTGTTGCCAATAGTTTAATGAGGCGTGGTAACAAGGAGGTTGGAGCTCCGAGGGGGGGGGGGGGGAATACACTGTTATTGTAATCTATAACTAGGGCGAAGTTCACGTTGTCTTAAGGTAGAAAATGTCTGCATGAGAAGAGCGATAAAAATTTTGAAAAGAAAAAAAAAATTGAAAATTGTTTGTTTTTGTAGGTGTAGTAAAGTCGTTGCCAAAATTTGCAGCGAAGCACAGTGCTTGCATTGGGCTGGTTGTTGGACAAAGTTTCGGTGTGGAGAAGTTGTTGGGGTGTAGGCAAATCATTGTCTAGTTAACGTATCTCACGGGGGTAGGCTTGGGGATAAGACAGGTGGATAAGATGGATAGACAAGACAGGTGGATAAGACAGGTAGACAAGGTGTATAGACAAGACAGGGGAAAAATAGATAGACCAGACAAGGGGATAAGACAGGGGGATGAGACAAGTAGACAAGATGGATAGACAAGACAGGTAGATAAGACAGGTGGACAAGATGGATAGACAAGACAGGGGGGGGGGCGGAAATAGACCAGACAGGGGGATAAGACAGGTAGACAAGACAGGTGGATAAGACAGGTTGATAAGACAGGTGAATAAGACAGGTGGATAGACGGATTGACTAGACTAATGAACAAAAAAGTGGACAAGACGTATGGACAAGATTGATGAATAAGACTGGGTGGACTATACGCCAACGACCACAAAATGCCTTTACTGTGGAACAGGATTGTGAGAATATTTTTTTGTTTAAACACGACTAAAATGGACGTTATAAATTACCAAAACTCGTCTTGATGAGCTGAGAGATCTACCCACGTCACCCACTAACCAAAGCACATTTAGGACCAGTCACAGACGTACACAGTTAATGTTAGCACCTATAATCCAAGTATGTAAAATCAGATTGGGTGGGGGGAGGCAGAGTTTCTTCCAGGCATCTCTTCGCGGGGGCTCAGCCCCCCCCCCCCCCCGATAAAAATTTACCGCCCCCCCCCCCGCCCCCCCTCGAACGAAATGAAATTTATATAATTTATATAGAAAATATATACTTTTAACAGTGTCCGCCTCCCCGAAGAAAATATACCGCCCCCCCCCCCCCCAAACGAAATGAAATGTATATAATTTATATAGAAAATATATACTTTTAACAGTGCCCGCCCCCCCCCCAGAAGAAAGTCTACCGCCCCCCCCCCCCCCCGGAGAAAAAAGTCTGGAAGAAACACTGGCGGGGGGGGGGGGGCGGGAGGTGGGAGTCGCTCTCAGTCCATTTTCTCGTCAACGATAAAATGTACCGACAGTACTTACTGACTACAGTACTTACTTACTGTAGTACTCATTTACAACAGTACTATAGTTTATTTGAAAGGCAAACTGCTCGTATGCCTGATTTAAGGTAAAAACAAGTCAGTTATAAGGGAGTTGTTTTAAAGGATAGGCGGAAGACACCTAGATTGGCGAATGACAACTGAATTGAGATCGGTTACAACTAACACAAAGATTCTGTTCTCGTGATGTTTTCATCGTGTTGTTGAAGACTGTGATTTGCGCATTTGTAGGAAAAGGGGAGGGGGGGAGTGAATGTATTGGTCTATATGCGCTCTTTGCACGGTATAAAAAAAAGAGATCAGAAAAAGATAAAGAAAGAAAAGAACATAAATCAGTGTAAACCTAAACGCACGTCTAACATAGTTATTATGAGGTACCGGCCTAAGGAAATGGTCGCGAGAAATAGAGCATATCTATTTTATGTATTATGTAATGTATCCATTTTTTATAATGTTTATATATATATATATATATATATATATATATATATATATATATATATATATATATATATATATATATAATTAGGCATACATATATATAATACCTATATATATACACATATATATAGGCATATATATATATATATATATATATATATATATATATATATATATATATATATATATATATATATATATATATATACACCGAATAATAGACTTTTATATCCTTAACACTGCACTGGTAAGGGCCAGGGATCGCCCTGCACTAAATGAAAACATCAGCATCACGTGACCTACCTGTCGCGACTGGTCCGCTCGGCGCTGTCGTCTGCTGGTTGCTCGTCATCGCCGTAGCATCGTCTTCGCCAGGAGGACCCTTTGTTCGGGGGAGGGGAGGTGGGGGTCTCCTCTTCCTCCTCTTCCTCCTCCTGCACACGTTTCGTCCTCTTCTGACCCCACGTTTAGCACCATCGTTCTTTCGGCTAGGAGGGGGGGGGGGGGGGAAATAAAATGGCGGCTTTAAAATGACGACATTGAGACTTCGACACGATGACCCCCACAATGTAGAAATGCCAGATTCACATGCAGATATGTGACTTTGCCACACTCTACCAGACCCCTACTTCTATTCAACAAGACCCCTATTTCTGTCTCCTATTTTATACATACATATATAAATACAAACACACACAAACACAGACATATAATATATAAAAATATATGTTTATATATATATATATATATATATATATATATATATATATATATATATATATATATATATATATAATATATATATATATATATATATATAAAACTCTATTTCTATATAATATGCATACATATATAAATACACACATGTACATATATATATATATATATATATATATATATATATATATACACGCACAAATTTATATATATAGATGTGTGTATGTATGTATATATGTTTATATCGATAATTAATAATCGTTATGTTATATAGACCTGAATAATCTTAGAGCTATCTCTAAACTTATTCGGAAATATTTAGAACGATGAAGCGATTCCATGGAAAACTTGATATGCAAAGTTTCCAGTAATTATTTTTAGTATTTTCTGCGGCCTTGAATTTAAACCGACGTTACCATGGCCGTCGAATCACGTGACCCTGTTTTCTCACGCAAATGATCATGGCAAGCTGTTCGTTTCAGATTTTCTTAAATAGCTTGTGTCAACCCAATATACTTTTGACAGTGACCCCCCCCCCCCCCGGAAATTGTTGTCCGCCCCCCCCCCCCCCCGAAAATTTCAAGTGCACCCCCGAAGTAAAAATTCTGGAAGAAACACTGCTGTCAGCTGTCCGTATACATTCTACCTCGCCTACATCCATTGTTCTCTTATGAGTTTTTTATCCCTTTCAAAAGTTGTTTTTCTTGATATTATAATATTTTTTATGAATTTAAAAAAAAAAATAATAACATGCGTGTATGGAACTTAATATCAAAAGAGCCGCATGCTGCTCTTGAGCCGCATGTTGCCGACCACTGAAGTAGACGTATGATATTAAGACTCAGGGGTCGGCAACCTTTTGAAGCGGAAGAGCCAAAAGTTACAAAAATTTTCAAAATTTCCCTGGTTTTAAAGAGCCACTAACATTTTTTTTATTTCAAATATTTTATTTTTTTATTAAGATTATTAGGTTTTGTTCAAGGAGCTGGAGAGCCGCATCTTGATATCAAAAGAGCCGCATGCGGCTCGCGAGCCGCAGGTTGCCGACCCCTGACAAGTTAATAAAAAGCTGGCTTTTTTAAATAAAAATAATTCTTTAGGTCAACTATTTAGCTAGTTGATGAATGCTGTTTAAATTAAATAAATTTACTCGTCTCTAAAATTACCATCACATAAGCACACTAGTTTCGTTTTATAAATGTAGCATCAGCATTAATTCAACATTCAAGATCTTTTTCTTAAGTTTAGGTATTATATAAAAATAGTAATTAATGTATATATATATCTTAATAAAGTGTGAGTATTTGTTGTTTTTGTTTTTGTTAATTTTGAATTTATTGATTTAGTTATGAATCGATTTTGTGTCAGTGAGTTGTTTCCCGTCAGTAATTTACATATTGTGACATGCTTTTTTAAAAACCCAAATCGAATTAATATTCATTTACGTAATATTTAAGATTTACTTCTTATAATAACTGTGTATTTCCACCAATAAATAGAACTTACCATTACCTGAAGATGAGCTGACTATTTGAAGAGTTTCAAATAAAGTTTTGTAACTGACTGATTGGCAGAGTTTCTTCCAGGCATCTCTTCGGGGGGGGGGGGGGGGGGGGGGAAGGGGCGGTAGACATTTTTCAGGGGAGGGGGGGGGGCTCTTCCCCCCCCCCCCCCCCCCGAAGAAACTCTGCCGAACGAAATGAAATTTATATAGAAAATATATACTTTTAACAGTGTCCACCCCCCCCCCCCCCCGAAAATTTCAAGTGCCCCCCCCCCCTCCCCCCAGAAAAAAGTCTGGAGGAAACACTGCACCCAATATTCTGGCCTAAGACCAATCTACAAGGCAGCAGTTGTTTGATTTTGGAGTTTCCTCCCCTTGATAGGTTGCTGTCACAAACGAATGAGCCTCGTCTGCATTTGGATCCCAACTCGGGAATAAGCAATTTTATGCTCTACCCTCCAGCATTAGATCAAGTACGCTGTTAATTTCTGAGAATGTATCAAATAATATCTTTTATTTACCCCCACACCATATTGATAATCATCAAGTTAGCACTGCTGTCTATAAATAAACACATAAGGCCTATACTATATTCACTAATTGCCTACCTGCTGACTACCTTGATACGCACACCCGTGTGAAATGACTATAACACTTCCTCAATTAGCGGTGTGTTCTCTTTTAATTAATGTGTACGGACTAGTTGAAAGTGAGTTCCTTCCTTTAGTTTGTGGTAAGTTTAAGGCTAATTCTGATCAGAATACTGCGATGTGGCGAGTGGGGGGGGGGGGGGGGGGGGGGGTCGACTATAAATGACGTAACAAATATAGTGGGAAGGGGAGACTCACACAAAGGATATTGTGGGAGTGTTATAGGTTTTTGTTATGTGTTGTTGTTGTTTTTATGTTAAGGGAAGTGACGTAGCATTTATTTTGTTTTTCCCACAACTGATGTTTTCTTTTTAAAAAAACGACAATTTTTATCCTTGTTAAAAAAATAATGAGTTTTTAAAGATGTAATTGGGAGCTTTGTGATATTATTTTGGTATTCTGGCTTTTTTTTTATAACGCCTGTAGTTAGTTCGAGTAGGGTAGGTAACTAAACAAGACAACTCACAAAATGTATTTTGCTGTATTAGTTTTAATAGAAGTGGATTTTGTTATCCATTTCTTAATCTAAAAAGAAAATATTTAGACTGTTTAATCCATATCAAAACTAAAAAGAAAATATTTTAGACAATGTTTAACCCATATCAAAAGCTATAAACAAATTATTGTAGACTATATTTATCCCATATCAAAATTTACAAAGAAATATATTTTCACCAGCCACCACGCAAATACAGACAGATAAACACAGGAGACCGTGCCTGTTTATCACCAATGAGATGAACACAAGACTGAAGGCTAAAGCTAATAACTAATTACTTCTTTACTCAGAGCAATAGTAAACACAGGTAAAACAAAAACTGGGAATAGACGCATAAAAAATGCAACGGAATAAAAAACAAAGAACAAAAGCAGGAAATATATCAAATAGAACATGTATAAATCAAATAGAACAGAGAATTGACTAATATAAAATGCAGAATAAATCAAATAACAGATTTTATAAAAAGAACAGTGAATAGACTCAATAATAATTCAAATAGAACAGAAAATCAAACACATAAAACAGAAAACGACTAAGTAAAACTGAGTATATTTAATAGAACAGAGAATAGACCTTATAAAACAGAGAATAGATGAAATAAAACTGAAGACAGATCAAACGAAAACGACAGACATATAGATCTAGATAAGAGAGGAAATTTTAGTTAAAGCAAAAGGTATCAGACCTAATTAATATTGAGTCAATGATAGAGTAAATAGGACATTAAATATACTGAATTCATAGCACTAAGAACACATAATATTGAACGGTATTACCTATTCGAACGATTTCACTGTACATTACATTAAGTGAATATATCAAACCATTAAGAAAATAAATTAAATCAAATGAATCAAGAAAACGAAGAAAATCTAACACAGAAATCTCTCTTACCTACCAGCTGCCTTCCTGAAGGGTGTTCACTCTTTATTGTCTTAAAAAATTGTCTCCCTTGAAAATCTACAAAAATTATTTCCCCTTACGCTTTACAAAACAAAGCAAAATAAATGTCCTAGGGAGAAATGTGTGAGTCTTCAGGTGTTCGAACCGTTGGTGCAGCAGGCCAAGACAAGGTGTTTTGTAGGGGAGGACGGGGAGATTGGTTTCTTGGCACCAGTTCAGGCAGGAGTCGTCTGCTCCAGAACCATTAAGTGGACCAGATATCAATCTATGCATGGGAGGGTGTGTGCGCCGTATCGATGCTAATAGATACACGTGTATCCCGTTTTACCTAATTGATACAACTGTTGCACTGGCTCTTAAAGATTCGTGCTTTGTTTAGTATAGCTTTGGGCTCTGAGTATATAGTTTAAATAGCCATTAATCTTCCACTGCGTTTTGTGTATCCCTCATAAGATTAACATTGATGTTCGTTTTAAAGCTTCTAAAACTAGACGTTTATTTAACCATCACATGAATTAGACTTTGATCTATTCTAAACCAAACATCCTCAAAAACTAGATACTGTATTTAATATTAATTAATTTATTTATTTTTAAATAGCTACAAAATAATTCTTTTACATCTATGTATAGAATACAAAATTGGCTAATAAAATTAACAAATTAGCAAGAAGAGAAGGAAGAAGTAAAGATTTCTCTTTAGATCTAGCTCTCCATTCGAAGATGAAGTAAAGCCATGCTGTAGACGGGGCGAGGGGTGCAGAGCGCACCGGGGGACACCATTTAGGGGGATGACACCAAGGCAAAAATTGCAAAATGTACAGACAATAGATAAACATCATTACTATTAAGCCTGCAGTGATTAAAGCTTATACTTATACACATACATGTATGCGTATGTGGCATATAGTCAAATTACAGCCCTATGTATGCCGACACACACAACACACACACATATATATATATATATATATATATATATATATATATATATATATATATATATATATATATATATATATATATATATATATACTTTGTTTCTTTGGGGTTGACACTGCGAAGTGCGGCACCGGGTGACACCCGATCTAGCGACGCCGCTGGAGCCACTTGTTTCTGTGACCTCGGCATATGAAGGGATAATGTGGTCATCACTATGCCCAGCCGCCTCTACTTTCTCTAACGTAAGATCGGTACCCATCAGAGCTGGGTGAACTCACGGACGTTCAACTGACTCGAACACGGAATCGAACACGAGACCTTCGGGTTAGCAGTCCAGCGCTCTACCGCTAGTCCACGCCATCCCGAAATATTAATATTGACGGTACTATTTAAACCCCAAATGTGTCAATATAGCCATTTCAGTAACAGCGCCTACTTTAAATTCTTCATGATTTTCAAGTGACGTGTGATAGGACTTGAAATAGTATTCGCCCCTTTATTACATTACTGCAGAATCGACTGCTCAATTGTTTGCCTCCGTTTGTTGTGCACGTGTCAATAAATACCTGTTCAGACTGTGACTTATACGTGTACCCTAAAAAATAAAACACTGACATTCTCTTATTACATTACTTCCCAAATACCTTTTTATCTCCCCCCCCCCCCCCCCCCCCATTTTCCATGTGTATATGTTACCTTACAATAAATAAAAGTACAAAAATGTGATATTTATTGCTTAGCAAATCCAACGACGCAATGGCTTGTTCATACTTTGGTCAATGTAAAGTTCGTTCAGTCATCATGTAGATCTACTTACAATATTATATTTGTTAAATCAGCTAGTTTCTACTGTTGCTCCAATAGGCCTTAGTTTGCATCACTTTCGGTTTGGTTTTGGAAATTTATATATATTTTTTTTAAATAACACTTGCCGTTACAGCTGTTTACTGCAAATATTTAATTTCCCCATTTCTTTGCTTTAATGTTTGGTAAGAGACTATGAATATAAGCATAAAATAAATTGTACCAATGTTAGTTGTTTCAAAAAAATAAAAAGTTTCCCTTTCAAACCTGACGGTCTATGAGGCAAGTGAAGTAGAGTTCACTTGTTTCTGTGACCTCGGCATATGCAGAGATAGTGTGGTCAGCACTATGCCCAGCCGCCTTTACTTTCCTAACGTGAGTTAGGTACCCATCAGAGTTGGGTGGACTCAAGGACGGTCTACTGACTTGAACCCGGATTCGAACTCGAGACTTACGGGTTAGCAGTCCAGCTCTCTACCGCTAGACCACTCCGTCCCATAGTTGTTAAGTTAGTACTTTTGAAATTCAGAAAAATGTTTTGAGCTGGGCTGATTGGTTGTCTGTGACCCAGTCAAACCTTACTGGTTAACTGATCAACATCTTGAAGGCAACTTCACTGACCATCCAGCCAACAACTGGACAACCAGGCAAGGACTTAACTTACTTTTTTTAAACTGTCAGTTTACAGAAACATGCCCATCAGAAAACTGCGCAAACAGAAAAACTACACATTACAAACTAATTATAATAATACACTTTGATTTGCTATATTCCATGGGAATATGTCTTATTATGCTACACTGTACATGTAGTAAGTCAATTTTGTTAATATTTATGACGCTTTATTTAAGAAAACTAAAACGCCTTTATGCACTTTTTTGTGTGCAGTTTTCCATTGAGCAGTTTTCTGTTGCACATCTTTCCTCCAGTCTCCAAAAACTGTCAATATTCATTAGCAGTGATGAGTGATAAAATTTATTCAATGCTGAGAAACAGGACAAAATAAGAAAGAGAGTGAACACAGTAACAATATATTCATTGCTTCATCCATCATGGTAAAACAGTGGATAGCATTCATCTCATAAAACTTGTTCCTACCAACAGGCAACACTACACATTATTTACATTATAATACAAAACACAAGCTCAACACCAGAATACAAAACTGACCCATTCAACATCAACAGAAGCTTAAACAACAGAAATTAATGTATATACCTGAACCATTCAACATTAACACTAGTCATAACATAAATAATTGGCAGTGGTACATCAAAGTCCTGAACTTTGTTCCATTACATTTTGAGTTCTGACTTTTTAACCTAAGAAATGACCTAGTTTAAGCAGAAAACAATATTGGCAATAAATGTAACAGACTACAGAGTATAAATGCTAGCTGAGAAAACAAAGTGAAACTTTTTAAGTAGTTATTTTAAAAAAGTACTCACTGCAATAGTGATAATAAATTTCATGCAAGAGTTGCCTTAGTCAAGATAATATCTGGTAAAACACTTCAATAATGTTGTGAAAATTACATATTAAAGGTTATAACAAAGACAACTCTTACATAACACATGAATTATCTGTCTTGAATATCAGAACTATAATAACTTGTCATGTGACTTGGACATAAATAAAGCTAACGACTTAACTAGATGCAACTAGTCCTCTTTGAATTTTTCTACTAGGAATTAAAAGTACAACTCAATTTTAAATAAAAAAGTTAAAGGTATTCATCTAATTGTACAGCGAAAGTGAACTTAAAATGTATTTAATAATTGATGACAAAAAGTGAACAAAATTGCAACATTTATAATTTACGTTATGGAAAAAAAAAAGATTTTTTATCATTTTCACTATTTACTAACCTATCAAAATGTGTATTAAAAAATAATTTCATTGCTTTTTCAACCTATGCATGGAGTATAAAATTTTTTCAACATCAACAGAGAACACATGCATTTTATTGAAGTACGTAACACAATAAGGGTTGAAAAAAAATGTCTTATGCTATTGTTTAGAGCAAACAATTTATAGCAAGATATTCTATACTGTGGAGAGTGTGATTTAACTTTCACTTTTCCTCATATCCTGCCGAAAGTACATCCATTTGAAGAAGTTTTTAGAAATACAGGAATTTAAGATGGCCATGAAACCTCCAACATGACAAGAACTAGTTTTTTCTGAGTTCAACAACACAGGCCTGGCTTTAACAAATATACAACATCCACTTTTTGCCTGAATTGTAAGCTACAGCTGGCTACTTGATGGGGTGGCTTTAGCTTGTGTGCAGTTAGTGTTCAGTCCATATAAAACAAAAATCAATAAATTTGTTTTTACTTATGCAGGTTGACAGAGATTTCTTTTTATCTTGATTAGTCAGTGCCACTTGTACAAGGTCCAGTAAAGAGATGCTAGATGTTGAGCTGTAGTTAAAACAACAAGAGTGCTCAACCTGTGGAGAACAACTGTCACTAAACTTGGTGTGTCCTTGTGTGTGTGTCGCCAACACTTGATGCAAGTGTTAGAAGTAACTCTAACCCTAAGACAAATACAGTCTGTGGAAGTCATTGGCACCGAACCCAGCATTGCATTTGGGGCACTTCCTCTGTCTCGTCTCATAGCGTGTCCTCAAACATTCCAGACAAAACACATGGAAACATTTGGTCAGTACAGCATCCTTCTTGTTGACTTTACATGAAGGGCAGGTCAATTGTTCCTGGTGGAATAAAAACATTATAGGTGAAAGTAGGGTTAGAATAACAACTTAGGGTAAAGGTACTTTCACATGAACAACACCAACATGACATGAAACACTAACACTTAGAAACATGAACATGTTGCTGCTGGGGAAAGTATAAGTCATTAACTACACAATCTTTACGATTCAGTTTCGCAACTTCCTCCTAGAAAACAAAATAGACCATTAATGAGATTGACAGATAATGAACAATGGGTTTGTTAAATAGCTGATGGGCAATAGGCTTGTTAAACAACCTAGTGACACTGAACTTATGGAAAGAAATAGGGGAGCTAAGCTACCTGCATTCTCTTATACTTGAAGACTTCCTGCTCTAGAGATGCTGTTTTCTCAGCCACAGCAACCTGCACCTCTTTCAGCTGGGCTTGGTACTTATCTAAGTGAAGCTTCAGGTCTGCCGCTGTCTGGGAACTTTCTACAGCTTTTCGTTTATGCATTTCCATAGCTCGCTGTGTTATCCTAATGGTAAGTACACAAGATTTCATGTATCTAGCTAAGTGTAAAGGTAACAATATCACAACAATTTTGGTCGTTGCAATTCTGCAACTATGCGCAACGGTCAAACTTTTTTTCCATAAAAAGAAAAAAATATATTTATATAGAATTGTTGATAGAAATGTAAATAACTTGTACAAATCATTTGAGAGTAACAATAGTAACATGTAAGTTTATTTATGATGAAAACAAAAGTAAAAACATGTACACTGAAAGAGAAAAAAACAACTGAAAAATTACATGCAGGTTTATTTAGTAAAAAATTTATGAGCATTTTTTTTGTTTGCTATACAACAAATAAAAACTTCTGTGCATTGTTGGTGCAGAACAACTTGCAACTAAATGATGAACTAAATGGTATTGTCTATGTAAATCTTGAGCCCAACATATTGGGGAACGCTCTGTAATAATGTCCGCTCAATATTAGCAACAGCACTTTGTCATCTTGTCCCTTTGTAGCTTTACCTGTATGCACTTCAAAATCTTGGATTATACAAGTTGTTGGACACAACAAAGACTTTGTAGCCCATCTATATGGCTTTCTATGGTTGTAGGTTGGACTGCTTTTGCCTACGATATGTGAATGGGTCGATTTGCTCATGAATACTTAGAATCTCAGATGGCATGGGGTTTGATAAGTACAGAATTCCGATATTGGTCAACTTATGCCCTTTGAACATTGTTTGATAGGTGTAGCTTATTCTTAATCCACTCGAATCTATTGATGGTTATGTCTGTGACAGTAACACATTAGGTGGCAAGGCACCAAGACCTTTGGTATCTAGAATTTTTTTTACAATGTTTATGTGAAACACAATTTCCAGATGTTTTTGTTCATCTTTATCCAGTACTAGTGGATTGTTTATGTCCTGTTGAGGACATTGTTTGACAGGTTCAGATTATTCTTATTCCACTTGAATCTGATGATGGTCATGACGTATGTGACCGCAATACACTTGGTGGCAAGGCTCCAATACACTCGGCATTTAGGAATTTTTTACAATGTTTATGTAAAATCTAATTTCCAGGAATAATCTTTATCCAGTGCTAAAGGACTGTTGATGTCATGTTAGAGGACAGTAGATGTTGGATTGATACACAATTGTCCGAACACAGATTATCTGTAAAGATGTCGTTGAAATAATCCAATGGCCGCCTCTGATGTTTGGCTTCTCTCCTAGGATCAGGAAATGGTGGAACATTTGCTGTTTACTGGGACTGATCATTCTGTTGATGCTAATGAAGACCTTGGTGTAGACAATTGAGAAGGTCCTGAGGAGTTTCATCATTTTTCGCAAATGGGCATACTCTGTAGAAATAAATTTTGAGAATATTATTTGGTTATAAATTATGCAATAATTGTATACAAAACAATAAATGCTTTACTAATCTACAAGCAAAGCTTTAAAGTATGCAATAATAATATGTTACCTTCAACTACGTCAGACAAATCTTCATCACCAACATCAGATAGGTCCCGGGTACTGTTTACGTTCTCTATTTCATCATTGGACAACTCACTATCTTTTGAGCCAAAAGGAGTAGCTCAGAATAAACTGGTAGAAGACTTTCAACTTAGACTCTTGGATCCATGGTTATGAATATGTGAAAGCCTAAAATAAAAACAAAAGGTTATTTATTATTCTAGCTCTTAACGATAAATATATAAATAAAACTAATAAAACTATTGTTAGGCTATAATTTATTATGATTATCATAGGCAAAAACTAGATCTAGAAGTTTTAAATAATGTGCCACAACACTAAATGTATTTCACATCATAAAATAAACTATTGGTAAAACCTTAGTTTAGCGTCGGTTATTATTCCGGAATCGTATAGCAGTAAAAAACAGTAAAACAATGCCAAAGTCTGTCACACACTTCCGGAATTCACCGGAAGTACTGTAAACCATACTTTATTTGGCGTCATCTTTTATTTTTATACAGAATGTTTCAAATTTGGATAGATTTATTTTTGCAATCATTTTTACATTTGGTAATCATTTTTACTATTTTTGTAATCTAGATTTTTTTACTTGGCCTAGCAGCTAGATATCTAGCTAGTTCTAGATCTAATTAATTAATGGTCGCAAATCCGCTGCAAGCCAAAAACATTAAATTATAACATTTGACTTCATTATTTATATTAATATATGTTGTTTTTTTTAGATCTACTAATTTAAATCTACTATTATATTTATTATTGTTTCCTTTTGTTGATTAAACTTTAAAAAATTAAAACAATTTACTACAATCGACTTTCAATTTATTTATATTTCAATGGTCAAATAAACCATGGTTTAGTTAGTCTCATATAAATTCAATTTTCTTCAAATTATAAAAAGAATAGCATATAATTGTAGAGCTTTAAAAATGCAATCCAACAGTACCAATTTTATTAATTTAGCATAATCAGTTGATTAAATATAATTTTTTTAGTGTCGCAAATAAAATATATAGAAACGCGACCAAAAACAGGTAAAAAGTCAAATTCACTTGTTTTAAAGCTAGTAAGCAAGAAAAGACATGATTCTTTCTTACTATTGAAATCAGTTTGCTTATACCTACATTTTTTTACACCAAGGTGAAAGTAAATAGTTTATATAAATTTATAAAATGCCATTTATATAATTTATTGTATGTTTTGTGATGAATTTTCAATTGGAAAATACCGCATTTGGAAGCAGAAAGGTAAATTCTACAGAACAGATGTTGTTTGGAATGTTATAGATTATAGATCTAGGCCTACATCAAAATGTTTGTTTAATAAAATTCAATTAGAGTCCACCCACTTCTGATGGGTACCTGATATACATTGGGGAAATTAAAGGTAAAAAGTAAAGGCGGCTGTGAATATCGCTGACCACACGGACAATCACTTCATATGCCGAGGTCAAGAAACATGAACTCTACTTCATCTGCCAAATAGATTGCTTTGTCTACAGAGGAATCTTAATTAATGTTTACAGGGGCCTAATAAAATTGAGTTATGTTTGTCAAAACAGTAGGCCTAAGCTTTAAAAACTTATTTTGGTCAATATCGGAAAAAATAAAAATCTTTTCGACTAAATGGGTTGAAAAAAAGCTTTGAATTTGTTTCATTGTTTGTTATTATATCTTGTAGTATTTAGAATTGAAGCTTTCTTTCTTAATTACAAGTTGTATTAATTTCAAACCTTAATGTAATTTCTTTTTAATTCAGTATTAGCCTAAATGTAAAGTAGGCTACAGAATTCAGATATTACCTATGGTTTTGTGATTTTTATATGTTTATAACATTTGTGTTTATGAAATGACCTAATGAAGTTATCAAGCAAAGTGTTTTATTATTATTTTAATAGGCCTGCAAGTTATAAGTACAAAATATAGATATCTAGATCTAATCACTAGATCTAGGTCTAAGTTTAAGAAAAAAACTACCAAAAGGGTTTGAAATACTTAAATATAGTACTAAAAGTAGCTATGTTTTGAAAAAAAAAATATCTTAAACTGGAGACATTCAATTTAAAAGTCATTATAAAAACTCCACGATCTAGATTTATTTCTAGATCTCTAGTAGGAATACAGATTTAGAGGCTTTCCCATCAGTATCAATGTACTATCTTAGCTATGTGGGAGGTCAGTACGAGTTCACTGGGAAAAAAATCGGATCTGCCGTAGGGGGGTGGGTTTAGTGCGCAAATGCTCCTGACCGATTGCCAAAAGGTACAGAAATTCTAAAGATACATTTTAAAAGAAAAATGGACGGCTGAACTGCAGTTATCAAAATATCTGTGTAAGTAGAAGTATAAATAATAATATTTTACACAAATATAGCTGTCTTTTGCTAAATCTAGCTCAATTTCCACGAAAATCGCATCCGGTCGCAATAATTTTTACGAAGTGTCTATTCACAGCCGGCTGTGAATAGCCGTATTGGGGCTATTCACAGTCGTGCCCGTTTTTTATAGATTTAATGTTAAAAATACCTATCTGGGCATTAAGATGTGTGGTCGAGTGGTCATAGGGAGAGGCTGTCATGCCAGAAGGTGGGGGTTCAAATCCATCAGATACCAAATGGTCCGACCCTTTAATGTATACCTCATAATCTTATCAAAATATTTTTTTCACAATTAGATCTAGATTCTACTTGAGTTACTCATGGAATGGTTATTTTTTTTTTCGTTTGTGACGTAATTGTTGGCATATCAGCAAAAAAAAAAAAGACCTGTCCCGATTTTTGCTAAGAGAAAAAACAAAAGTGTGATGGAAACTGAATAATAGATGATGAAAAAGGACATCCGATTTCACCTGAAATTTATTCTAGATCTATGTGATAATGTGAATTTTTAATGGTAATTGATAGTTGAATAGCAATGTGAACAACCAAATAAACTGATGCTTAATTAGTATTATTTATTTAAAAATTACAAGATCTAGATATATTATTCTAGTGTATAGATTTAGAGTGTATAATTGATCATCTAATCATCTATGACCTACGTAGCCTGTATTATAGCAGATATGTCTGATATGAGCCTAAAAGTTGAACTAAACTTTAACGGTAATAACTTTTTTATAAAAATATAACAAAATAAAAATAGCACTGCTCTCTTAATCTATACCTCACTCCCCAGTCACAATAAATGCTTAGCCTATATTATTTTAAGATATTATTCACAGTCGTATTTAGTATGAAATGACAGCCGACTGTGAATAGCCGTATTGGGGCTATTCACAGTCGGCTGGCTGTCATCTGGTGCTAGGGCCTTGTTGTGGCTTGGCAGCTTGCGTACCAATATTGGAGCTTGGAATGTCCGCACGATGTACGAAGCTGGAAAAGCAACCCAAGTAGGAGCAGAAATGAGACGCTATAAAATAACTATCCTGGGTGTCAGCGAATCAAGGTGGACTGGCTCAGGACAAAAAAGGCTGATATCAGGAGAGCTACTGCTGTACTCAGGACATGAGGATGAAAATGCACCACATACTCAAGGAGTTGCACTCATGCTATCAAACCAAGCACAAAGGGCTCTCATCGGATGGGAGGCACACTGCCCGCGGATCATAACAGCTACCTTTAAAACTAAAATAAGACGAATAAACATGGACATAATACAGGCCTACGCCCCAACAAATGACAGCAAAGAGGAGGACAAAGACGAATTCTACAACAGGCTAATGACCATTATCCAGAACCGCCCAAGAAGAAACATCCTTATACTCATGGGCGACTTCAATGCTAAGATTGGAAGCGACAACAGAGGATATGAAGAATGTATGGGACAGCAGGGTTTAGGTGAGATGAACGAAAACGGAGAAAGATTTGCTGACTTGTGTGCCACAAATAATTTAGTCATTGGCGGTAGTCTCTTTCATCACAAAAGGATACATAAAGCTACTTGGGTATCACCCGACCTATCTACAGAAAACCAGATAGACCATATATGTATCATAAAAAAGTTCAGGAGATCACTTCAGGATGTACGCGTCAAGAGAGGAGCTGATGTTGCTTCAGACCATCACCTACTGGTAGCTAAAGTAAAACTCAAGCTGAAGAAAAACATGTTGGAAAACAAAAGGAAATACAGGTACAACACAGGCCTGCTAAAGGACCCATCTAAACTCAACGAATTTAAACTTCATATGTCCAATAGGTTCCAGGTATTACAAGAACTAATAGAAGAAGAGACGATAGAGGAAACATGGGAAAAAACTTAAAGTATATTAACATCAACATGCGAAGAAGTGCTAGGCCCTATCAAAAGACAAGCGAAGGAATGGATATCAGCAGATACCATGAAAATTATTGAAGAGAGAAAAAGAAAGAAGGCAACATTAAACAACAGCCGCACACGGGCTACGAAATTAAAAGCACTGGAAGAATACACCGAAACGAACAAAAATGTCAAGAAACACATAAGGAAAGACAAACTGAGCTATTTGGAACTGCTGGCAAGAGAAGCGGAAGAAGCACTGTACCATGGTAATATTAGGGACGTGTACAATACAATTAAGAAGATATCTGGTAAGTACAGTAAGCCAGAGAGGCCAGTGAAAACCAAAGATGGAAAGACAATACCTGATGCGGAAGGACAGATGAAGAGATGGGTAGAACATTTTGAAGAACTACTGAATAGACCTACACCAGAGTGCACGCAAGACATACCACCAGCTGAAAGTGACCTCCCTATAGACTGCAACCCACCTTCAAAAGAAGAGATACATAGAGCTATAAAGCAGCTGAAAAATTGGAAGGCTCCAGGAATAGATGGTATACCGGCAGAAGCACTGACAGCAGATATAGAAACTAGCACCACACTACTATACACACTCTTCAAGAAAATCTGGGAAGATGAACAAATACCAGAGGAGTGGAAGGAGGGACTACTCATAAAGCTTCCAAAGAAAGGCGATCTTAGTGCATGCTCTAACTATAGAGGGATAACACTTTTGTCCATCCCAGGCAAAGTCTTCAACAGAATATTATTAAACAGAATGAAGGAAGCCATAGATCCCCAGCTTCGAGATAAACAGGCGGGCTTTAGGAAGGAAAGGTCATGCATAGACCAAATTGCTACCCTGCGCATCATCATTGAACAGACCCAAGAGTGGAACTCATCTCTCTATATTAATTTCATAGACTATGAGAAGGCCTTTGATAGCCTGGATAGGCAGTCAATGTGGAAATTGTTGTGACACTTCGGGGTGCCACAGAAAATAGTCAACATTATTATGTCTTCATATGAAGGTCTCAAATGTAGAGTAGTGCATGGCCAACAGACTACAGAGGCCTTCCCAGTACGGACCGGAGTAAGGCAGGGTTGCCTACTTTCACCATTCCTGTTCCTACTGGCCATAGACTGGGTTATGAAGATGTCAACAGAGAAAACGCGAAACGGTATACAGTGGACACTGTGGAGCCAGCTGGATGACCTGGACTTTGCTGACGACCTGGCCCTCCTTTCTCACACACAACAGCAAATGCAGGATAAAACCAACAGGGTTGCAAATTTTTCTACAAGCCTGGGTCTGAACATCCACAGAGGGAAAAGTAAAGTTCTCAAAGTCAATGCATCAAACAACAACCCTATAACACTGGCAGAAGAAGCCCTAGAAGAAGTGGATAGATTCACCTACCTTGGAAGTATTGTTGATAAGCAGGGTGGGACAGAAGCAGACATAAAAATAAGGACGGGTAAGGCAAGAGCAGTCTTCAACCAACTAAAAAATGTTTGGGGTTCGGGAGATTTAACCCTTAGAATAAAAATCCGGATCTTCAACACACTAGTAAAACCTGTTTTACTCTATGGAGCCGAGACATGGAGAATAACTGCTATAAATAAGAAGAAAATACAATCATTTATAAACGCATGTCTCAGAAAGATCCTGCGAATTCGCTGGCCTAAAACCATCAGAAATGATGTTCTATGGCAACGGACAAATCAACTGCCAGTGGAAGTAGAGATCCTCCAGAGAAAATGGAAATGGATTGGCCACACACTCAGGAAGCCTGTATCCAGCATAACAAGACAGGCCCTCACCTGGAATCCACAAGGCAGGAGGAAGAGAGGCAGACCAAGAAAGACCTGGAGACGTGACCTGGAAGAAGACACCAAGAAGATTGGATACACCTGGGGACAGTTGGAGAAACTAGCCCTGGACAGAGACGTCTGGAAAGCTCTTGTCAGCGGCCTATGTCCCAGTAGGGACGACAGGCAAACATGACATGACATGACAGTCGGCTGGGAATAGCCCCAATACGGCTATTCCCAACCGGCTGGGAATAGCCTTGGCCTAATTTTTATATCAGCTTGTCGGCCATTCAATGATGTATCACGTGTAGCAGACGCCAAACAGATTTACCCGTATGGTATTGCGCGAATGCTATTTTTAGCAACAGTGCCGAGACGCGATCGAAAAAAACGAACTAGAAAGTGGCCATAAAAAAGCGGGTCAGGGGAGGTAATTCAACTCGCGTTATGAGACTAGCTACATGGTTTTGGTTTACCGTAACTCTAGTTACCGAAACTCAACAAACATTACCCGATAATTTCCGACGCTAAACTTAAGGTTTTACCAAACTATTTTGTGTATAGAAATAATTACCAAGTAAACTAAAGTCTAGCTCAGAGCAGAGCCATTTTTATTCCGTTGCATGTAGTTGCATTACTACAACAATACAAAACCTAGGCTCTTACTAATGAAATATTAAGAATTTTATTGTGAATCAACTAAATTAGTACTAATGCATAGTTATTATTGTAAAAATATTTTTTTCAGCTAGTTTATTATAATTTTAACCAGGTTTTAACGTATTTTTATACTTACCATTTAGAAAAAAGCAGAAAAGTGTAGATCGCTTCTAAAAATGTCCGATTTGAAAAAGAAAATCTTCTTTTCAAAAGAGTTCCGGTATAAAATGTATTAAAAAGTGCTATCCGGAGTAAAATAAGTTGAAAACGAAACAAAATATTAAATAATACAGTACTTGATTACTCCTAAAGTATTGTTGCAAAACTGCAACGCTATGCCATTTAAGTACTTTACTTATGGTTTCAAAAAATTTCAAAAAAGTACTAAAATATTAATAAAATAATTTTTTGAAAACTTATTGCTGTACATATACTCCACAAATTATATGCTGTATTATAACAGAAGAAACGTTACTACTACTGTAAAAATTGACATGTGTATGTCGAATATTTATTTTTGTGAACATTTTTTGTTTCTCATCCTTAATCTGGGTGATGCCCCCTTAACGTCCGCATTATGAATGAAAATATCTGGCTCAACATAGGCGTCCTTGGGCGCCTCCCATGGTGATGCAAGTACGTCATAAACGGTTCGCTGTGGGTATTTTACTTTTATAGTGCTCACAGACTTAGGACGACCGGTATTGTTATGGAGCATGTCGGCTGCCAATCGACTTCCGTTGGATTGTATACAAGGTATGGCCATCCTTGTATACCAATACAATGGAGGTCTTTTTGCATTGAACTCGCGACGTTTCAATATAGACCGTATAAGCTTGTGAGTAAGAATACCCACAGGCCTTGGGGCCTATGACGTCATTGCAACACCGGGAATTTTAAAATCATTTATATATAATCTTTAATTATATGATTTAATTAATAATCTTTCAACAAAACAAAACAAATATCATCACAGATGTAAAATTTAATATATCAAATCAAAAAGTAAGCAAACAGATGTAAAATTTAATATATCAAAAAATATTTCATACTTCATAATAATGACACGATAAAAATAATAGGTAATAATCAATTTCATAACCAAACAACAAGGGGCAGGAAAACAGACACCCCATACCAAACAAAACAATAAAATGTCTAGCGGTAAACGGCCGGCAGAGGAATCCGCACCAGCGGCAAAGAAAACGACCATGCCCCATATATACACATATGCGCCACCGGGTGACACCCGACCCAGCGACGCCACTGGAGCCAAGTGTCTCTGTAGCAAAGCAGAGGCGGCTGGGCATAGTGATGACCACAATATCCATCCCCTCATATGCCCCGCCCAACGTAAAGTTCGGTACCCATCAGAACTGGGTGAACTCACGGACGTTCTACTGACTCGAACACGGAATCGAACACGAGACCTTCGGGCCTGCAGCCCAGCTCTCCACCGCCAGGTCACGCCATCCCGAAATATCAATATTGACGGTGTACCATTTAAACCCCAAATGTGTCAATATAGCCATTTCATTAACGGCGTCTACTTTAAATTCTTCATGATTTTCAAGTGACGAGTGATAGGACTTGAAATTGTATTCGCCCCTTTATTACATTACTGGAGAATCGACTGCTCACTTGTTTGCCTCTGTTTGTTCTCTTATTACATTACTTCCCAAATACCCTTTTATCTCCCCCCCCCTATTTTACCTGGACAATAAATAAAAGTACAAAAATGTGATATTTATTGCTAAGCAAATCCAACGACGCAATGGCTTGTTCATACTTTGGTCAATGTAAAGTTCGTTCAGTCATCATGTAGATCTACTTACAATATTAAATGTGTCGAATCAGCTAGTTTCTACTGTTGCTCCAGGCCTTAGTATGTATCACTTTCGGTTTGGTTTTGGAAATTGTATATATAAATTTTTTTTTAAATTTTTTTTAAAATAACACTTGCCGTTACGTTACAGCTGTTAACTGCAAATAATTCATTTCCCCATGTTTTGCTTAAATATTTGGTAAGAGACTGAAGAATATAAGCATAAAATAAATTGTACCAATGTTAGTTGTTAAGCTAGTACAAATTATCTCCTTTTGGACTTCAGAAAAATGTTTTGAGCTGGGCTGACTGGTTGTTTGTGACCCAGTCAAACCTTACTGGTTGTTAACTGACCAACATCTTGAAGGCAACTTTACTGACCATCCAGCCAACAGCTGGACAACCAGGCAAGGACTTAACTTAGTTTTTTCAAACTGTCTGTTTACAGAAACATGCCCATCAGAAAACTGCGCAAACAGAAAAACTGCAAACTAATTATACTAATACACTTTTGCTATATTCCATGGGAATATGTCTTATTAGGTACATTGTACATGTAGTCCCTCTTTGTTAATGTTTATAAACCCTCAATTTAAGAAAACTAAAGCCCTCATGCCCTTTTTTGAGTGCAGTTTTACGTTGAGCAGTTAGTTTTCTGTTTCGCAAATCTTTCTTTCCTCCATTCTCCAAAACTATCAATATTCATTAGCAGTGATGAGTGATAAAATTTATTCAATGCTGAGAAACAGTTCTAGGACGAAATAAGAAAGAGAGTGAACACAGAGTAACAATATATTCATTGCTTCATCCATCATGGTAGTAAAACAGTGGCTAGCATTCATCTCAAAAAACTTGTTCCTACCAACAGGCAACACTACACATTATTTACATTATAATACAAAACACAAGCTCAACACCAGAATACAAAACTGACCCCATTACATCAACAGACAACAGAAATTAATGTACCTGAACCATTCAACATTAACACTATTCATAAAATAACATAAATAATTGGCAGTGAAAGTCCTAAACTTTGTTCCTTTACATTTTGAGTTCTGACTTTTTAACCTAAGAAATGACCTAGTTTAAGCAGAAAACAATATTGGCAATAAATGTAACAGACTACAGAGTATAATGCTAGCTGAGAAAACAAAGTGAAACTTTTTAAGTAGTCCTTGTAAAAAAGTACTCACTGTAATAGTTATAATAAATTTCATGCAAGAGTTGCCTTAGTCAAGATAATATCTGGTAAAACAAATAATGTTGGGAAAATTACTACATAAGGTTATATATAACAAAGACAACTCTTACATACATAACACATGAATTATCTGTCTTGAATAACAGAACTAACTTTAATAACTTGTCATGTGACTTGTGAGACATAAAGTAACGACTTCTTAACTAGATGCAACTAGTCCTCTTTGAATTTTTCTAGTAGATCTAGGAATTAAAAAAAGTACAACTCAATTTTAAATAAAAAGTTGTACAGCCTAAGTGAACTAAAAAATGTATTCAACAATTGATGACAAAAAGTGAACAAATTTGCAACATGTATAATTTACCATATGGAAAAAAAGATTTGTTATCAGTTTCATTTAACTTATCAAAATGTGTATTAAACAATAATTTCAATGTTTTTCCAACCTAACTAACATCAACAGAGAACACATGCATTTTTTATTGAAGTACGTAACACAATAAGGGTTGAAAAAAAAATTGATGTTATTGTTTAGAGCAAACAATTTATAGCAAGATATTCTATACTGTGGAGAAGTGTGATTTAACTTTCACTTTTCCTCATATCCTGCCGAAAGTACATCCATTTGAAGAAGTTTTTAGAAATACAGGAATTTAAGATGGCCATGAATGAACCCTCCAACATGACAAGAACTAGTTTTTTCTGAGTTCAACAACACAGGCCTGGCTTTAACAAATATACAACATCCACTTTTTGCCTGAACTCTAAGCTACGGCTGGCAACTTGATGGGGTGGCTTTAGCTTGTGTGCAGTTAGTGTTCAGTCCATATAAAACAGAAATCAATGAATTTGTTTCTACTACTGCAGGTTGACTGCGACATTTTGTCTTATCTTGATTAGTCAGTGCCACCTGTACTAGGTCCAGTAAAGATGCTAGCTGTATGATAAAACAACAATAGTGCTCAACCTGTGGAGAACAACTGTCACTAAACTTGGTGTGTCCTTGTGTGTGTGGCCAACACTTGATGCAAGTGTTAGAAGTAACTCTAACCCTAAGACAAATACAGTCTATGGAAGTCATTGGCACCGAACCCAGCATTGCATTTGGGGCACTTCCTCTGTCTCGTCTCATAGCGTGTCCTCAAACATTCCAGACAAAACACATGGAAACATTTGGTCAGTACAGCATCCTTTTTGTTGACTTTACATGAAGGACAGGTCAATTGTTCCTGGTGGAATAAAAACATTATAGGTGAAAGTAGGGTTAGAATAACAACTTAGGGTAAAGGTACTTTCACATGAACAACACCAACATGACATGAAACACTAACACTTAGAACATGAACATGTTGCAGCTCGGGAAAGTATGTCATTA
Organism: Physella acuta; assembly: GCF_028476545.2. Taxonomy (NCBI): domain Eukaryota; kingdom Metazoa; phylum Mollusca; class Gastropoda; family Physidae; genus Physella; species Physella acuta. Next base: position 281,272 of record NW_026732160.1, on the reverse strand, counting down.
ACTACACAATTACCTAACTTGAACACAAATGTCTAAATTAATGCTACTTTACTTATCACGTAAAATTAACAAAAATTTAATCACTGAATGAAACATGAACGGTGAGGTAACCAACCTTATATTCTTTGATTTCTTCTAATAATACTTCATCTGCTGCACCTGCCATTTCTATCTTCTTACTGCGCTCAAGTTTACGATTCAGTTTCGCAACTTCCTCCTAGAAAACAAAATAGACCATTAATGAGATTGACAGATAATGAACAATGGGTTTGTTAAATAGCTGATGGGCAATAGGCTTGTTAAACAACCTAGTGACAATGAACTTAAGGAAAGAAATAGGGGAGCTAAGCTACCTGCATTCTCTTATACTTGAAGACTTCCTGCTCTAGAGATGCTGTTTTCTCAGCCACAGCAACCTGCGCCTCTTTCAGCTGGGCTTGGTACTTATCTAAGTGAAGCTTCAGGTCCGCTGCTGTCTGGGAACTCTCTACAGCTTTTCGTTTATGCATTTCCATGGCTTGCTGTGTTATCCTATTGGTAAGTACACAAGATTTCATGTATCTAGCTAAGTGTAAGAGTAACACAGTTTAACACAATCAACATGCATTTTTTGTCAATCAGCATTTCATTAACAACCAGGAGTAACATTAAACTTTATCGGAATTGAGGTAGAGACATCAGAATTCTCGACATTGTCACTGTCATTTCACAATCACAATCACTTTTGAGTTAATATTTGAAAAGTATTGTTCACATATTCTTCTATTTTGCCTAAATTTTGATTTTATTTTTGACTTTGATGTAACATAAATAATACAAATATTTAGTTTTTTTTTTCAAGATTACAGCATTCACTCCAACATTATCTAAATGAAAAAATTGTGATTGTCATGTGGAATGACTCTGATGATACAATAAAATAAAGGGTGATCAATGTATATCTGAAATTCCAAAATGCATATGCCAAGTTGAAAAAATGAAAATAAAATGAATTGAGTTATCTAGTACTTGAAAGATGGGAGTATATAAATAAATAGAAACATAATGTTAAGCCAGTAGGGCCTACTTGTAATAAGAAAGTATATAAGTAAAATAGACAAACTTATAATCCAGTACTTGAAAGGTGAGTGTACATAGATAAAATGAATAGAGACAAGCAGTTAAATTAATAGTTGAGAATATAAGTAAAATATGTAAGGGCAAACTTTTGAACAAGTACTTACGCCTGCTCCTTCTCCACAGTTGACAGGCTGTTCTGTAGGAGCCTCTCCTTCTCTTCCAGACTCCTGACCACCAGGTTCTGTGCCTCCACCTGGGACTGTAGAGTGACCACTTGTTCTGTCAGCACATCTTTCTCTTCCCTCAGAAGCTTCTGGATCTGATTGGACTTGATCCTCTGTAACAACAATAACAAAAGAATGTTCACAATTTACTGAGATTACTAGATTAGATTGCTTAAGGAATGTTCACCACCATGGTGTAGAAGAGAACAGTGATACAAGTTGTGATTTCATTCTCTTAAGTGGCCAGGCACAAAAGAAATGTACTTATAAATACTTATGCAAAATTGTATAAGATTAAGTGTTTAGTGAAAAATTAACAGTATATTTCTAATATGGTATTAACAGTATATTTCTAATATGGTATAAACAAGAGACCAGTGAAATAAAGTATTAATTTTTATCTGACAAAATAATGTATGCTAATGAGCTAAAGTAAAGTTCCCTTTTTGAACCTGATGGTCCATGGGGCAAGTGAAGTAGAGCTCACCTGTTTCTATGAACTCAGCATATCAAGGGATACTGTGGTCAGCTCTATATGCTAATGAGACCAGTGACAAAAATAAACATATTTCTACATGTATCTGACCTCTGACATGAGCTTAAAGTTAGCATCATCCTTCTCCCGTAGCTGCTGAAGTAAACGAGTATTTTGTTCTTGCATGTCCTCAAAGGCTTGTCCCGTCACGTCCAAGTCATTCAGCAAGGCTTCCTCTCTCTAGGACATACATGAGCTACTTTAGATCAACATCATAAATCATATTCAGCTTGAATGAGCAACAGATGTACTACACATTGCCAAAACTTGTTGCAATAATAGTCTCAATCATTAATTATCAAAAGTGATGCATTTCATATTGACTATTAGCTGTAATTATAGTGTGATGAGATATCTATTTCAAAGAAACTTTAATTATCAATTTGCTTATGTCCTAGCCACTATATTTTATATATATTATATATTTCATACAATACAATACATTTGCAAGCCAATGTATTTCTAAACAATAAAAAGATTCACTTGCAGAAGAGAAAGAAAAATTCACCTGTTTTTGATTGGCTAAACTTTTTTGTAGCTCTAAAATAGTCTCCTCCATCTTTTTAATTTTCCGCATAGCGTCCTCATCTGCCAGCTTCCTCCTCTCCCTCCTTTCACTCTCCTGCATCTTTTTAATGTGAGCTTTCAACTCTTCCACTTCCTGTCTCGCCTTCTTCTCCGCTGACATCAACTGGCAACAAGCAAATGGGGTTTAACTTACAACTTGAAATTGATAAACTCTGCTGCATTAAGTTAAAAGAATTATCTGAATGTTTTTTAATCAAATCAACAAATTCACTAAATAAATAGTTGGTACTGATAACCTTACTTGAATTTTCTCTCGCTGTTCCTTAGGGGCTGCTTTATATGTGTCTAACAAAAGTTTCAGGTCTCTGACATTGTCTTGTGATTTTCTAAGGAGGAAACAAGCATGTTCCTAGACAAACAAGTTGTAACAGAACACGTTCCTCATCAAACAAGTTTTAAAACTAGAAAGTTTGTAGCAACAGAATTAATCAGCTCTGTAATTTCACACACACAAACACACACAAAACTGTTATTCTTGTTCTTATTTGCCTTTTTTACCTCTCAGTGGAGCATAGGCAATTTACATTTGTGTACTTTGCTAATTTTTTTCCACAAAGTGTAATATGGCCTTTCAATTGGCTAGCAGGTCACAACAAATCTGACAAGAAAGACAATTCTTACTTGAGTTGATTCCTTAAATCTTTCACCAATTCGGGATCATTCTTGCCATTTTTCAAGTCTCTATAATCATCATCCTCCTCCTCTTTCTTCACTGGAGTTGTGGGGATTTCCCCTTCTTCCTTTTTGATGGGAAGAGGTGCTGTGCCTGGGATGTGATGAACACAATAAACAATATTTTAGGGCTACATTTCATTTGGTGGCTGGGCTAACCACACTATCTCTTCATATGTATAGGTCACAGAAACGGGTGACTTCTACTTCACTTGCCCCACAAACCCTCAGATTTGGAAGGGGAACTTTACATTTAATTTAAGACTGTGTTCAAGTAACTTATTTCAAAGCCTATTTTGTCTAGTTATTTTATATTGTCAGCTATAAGAACACAAGTAATCAATTAATGCTGCATTTTATTTCTGTATTTAAGTTACTTATGATAATAACTTTTAATTCAAGGGTTGAGAGCTGCTCTTTTTCCTTGCTCTAATTATTATATATAGACCTTATTTATTTGATTATTTTAGGGCTACATTTCATTTGGCGGCTGGACCTAGTGCTGACCAAACTATCTCTTCATAGAAACAGGTGAACTCTACTTCACTTGCCCCATAAACCGTCAGGTTTGGAAGGGGCAAGTGAAGTATGTGTTTAAGTACAATGTGTTTAAGTAACTTATTTTCACGCCTATTTTGTCTACAGATGTTTTATACTGCCAGCTATAAGAACACAAGCAATCAATTAATGCTGCATTTTATTTCTGTATTTAAGTTACTTATGATGATGACTCCTAATTCAAGTGTTAAGAGCTGCTCTTTTTTCTTGCTACAATTATTAAATATATATATATTATTTATTTGATTATTATGGTTAATGTGTTCACAACTTTTCTACTTTAACCAAAGAAATAAACTGTTACCAAGCTTTGGTTTTAATGGCTATTTATGTTAACCTGGTTTTGATTGCTTTACCTGGTTCTGTTTTAACAGGTGAGAGCTGGGCCTCTTCCTTAATGTGGGTGATGTTGTCTTTGTTGTCTGCAGGTGTTACAGCTGCTGTGGCAGGTGAGGTGCCTGTGGATGGGGTGGTGGCTGTGGTGGCTGTAGAGGTAGCGGATGAGGGGACTGAAGCTGTTGTTGTTGTTGATGACGATGATGATGTTGGAGGGTTGACTGTGGCAAGTTCTTGTTTTAACTGAAACATTTTTTAAAACAGCTTTTATATAAAAATTGTTTCAATAATTTTAACGAAAAAAAAATTTTTTATATTAAATTTTATGTTGTCTGGTATAGTTAAAACAGCCACCTTATGAATTTCTGCTTGTGCTTCTCTAAGTCTCCGTTTATATCTAGCTGACTCCATCTTGAGTTGCTGGTTATGATTTTGTAAACTCTGAATTAGGTTTCGCATTTCACGATTAATCGTCACTAAAATTGAATGTAAAAACATATTATTGGAAACTTTAATAATTTGTTTACTTGAGCCTTATTAATAAATCTAAAACAAAGCTTACAATTTTGATCATTAGCTGCCATAGCCTGTTCAAACTCTATCCTCAACATATCATATTCCTTCCTGGTTTGGGCCAAATTGTCCTCCACTTGAATCATTTCTGTTCTCAGTCGTTTCTGGCCCTCTAATTCATCAATCTATTAGTTTGTCATAAGATAACACATGTTAACATTGTCATATTCAAAATACATTTTAAAAATGTATACTTCCTTAATGATCAATGAAGGTATTTTGAAAGGAAAGAAACAATTGTATAACTTATAAAAGGATTGAAACAATACCAAACCTCCATTTGTTCTATCTGCCGTCCATGATTGTTTTTGTTGATGGTCATCTGATTTCTGATTTCCTCTAACTGAGTTCGAATTTGCATGCTTTCATTGTACAGAACAGAAAACTGTGACTGCAAACACTTGTATTCTGTTGTCTCAAGAATGACATTCTCTGGCAGGTGTTGTAGCTGGGGAAATAAAGTCCTGAATAACAGACTTTAAGTACTAAAATAAACTACATACATTTATGACCACATATATTAATACAGAACACATTTACTAATACACTATAAGACAAGACTTTTAATGGTTACATGAACTTACATCCATTTTAAGCTTTTCGACCTCTGTTAGTGTCTCTTGGTAGTCTGCACTCAATTTTTCTAACTCCATCAGCCTGTTGGTAGAGAGCTCCTTGTGTTCCTCTAGCTCAGACAGAATTTCATCCAACTAAATGAGAGAAAAGTCAGACATTGTTTCAATTAACCACACAAGCTATATACTGCATTTTATTCTACATGTGTTATTAGTAAATCACAATATGGTCACAGCAAGCTCAAAAAGCATCAACATTTAATAAATTTGTATTGTCTTAAATACAACTATTTAAACAAAATTTTGAATGAAAAACTAAGCAGATGAAATACAAATACTTGTATGTTAAAAATTATCTTGAGATTTAAAAACCAAACATGACAAAACCCACAGACTTACCCTCCCTGTTGGTACACCTGGCAGATTTTTAAGTCCAGAGAGGGGCATGTTGCCAGTTGTCTCCTGGTAAAACTGTAACTTCTCTGTGACCTCTGCTAGCCTGCGCTCCAAACTGTCTGTCTTGTATTCAGATTTTTCATACATGTACTCCAGGTCATCCAGCTTGTTTTTTACCTCAGCTATCTCTGTCTCAGAGGCCGTCAGCTTGTCTTGTAACTCAGAGATCTGGGACAAAAAAATATGAGTACGGTAAAATTTGGTAATGTGCTTGTAAAGGTAACACACACAACAGGGTGAAGTTGATCTGGTGGATATAGTGGATGTGGTGGGATATGGTCACGTGGATGAGGCTGGAGTGTAGGTATAGATGGATTTGGTCAATGGATGTGGTTGGAGAGAGTAGTGTGGTTATGGTGGGGTATGGTCACATGGATGAGGTTGGAGTGTGGATATAGATGGATTTGGTCAATGGATGTGGTTGGAGAGAGTAGTGTGGATATGGTGGGGTATGGTCACATGGATGAGGTTGCAGTGTGGATATAGATGGATTTGGTCAATGGATGTGGTTGGAGAGAGTAGTGTGGATATGGTGGGGTATGGTCACATGGATGTGGATTGAGTTGGTAGTGTGGATATGGATGGGTTTGGTCACATGAATGTGGATTAAATTTGTTGTGTGGATATGGTGAAGTTTGATGATGAAGTGGGAGAATGGTTAATGTGAATGTCAAGGATCTGTGTGAATTGATACATATGTCAAACAGAAAAAAAAACCAACTAACATGGAGAGTGTGTTCATGGTGACGCTGGTGCAGCTGCGTCACAAGATTGTGTAGCTGCTTGGTCTCTTTTCTCAGGTCCGCCAATTCTCCCTTCACTATATCAGACAAACTCATCTCTGGGACCTTTTCTTCTTTCTCTTCTTCCTTTATCACTTCAGGCATCTCCTCATCTGTCTTACTGGCCTTTTCTTCAGGCTCTTCACCTAAAAAATATTTTAAAATTTAGTCTACTTAATATTGAATATGCGTATAGAATACCTATTTTTTTAAATTTAATATTCTAAATCTGGAAAAAAAAACTGTTTTTTACACTGAAATGGACTTTTGATTATTAGAATCCTAAAAAGTTTATTTCTTTATATAAATGTGTAATGTAATACTAGTCAAAATAAAAGCTGAGATTGTAATATTAAAAAATGTGATAACCTAAAAAATAACAAAGTTTTTTAAGAATTAGATATATATCCCAGATAAAACAAAGCCACAAATAAGATACAATTACTAGCACCACATATAAAACAAACCCTGTAGTGTGTTGTGACAAAGGTATATCCATCATCAAATGACCATTTAAAAAAGAAAGTTTAAAACAAATAATACTAAAATCTAATTGTGTGTAATCATAAAAGAGTGGCGAGTGCATTACAGAAACATTAACACAATGAATCTTTTAAGAAAAATTCTTCATTTTACGACATATGGTCAGTCCATACGACATATGGTCAGTCCATTTTTTTTAATTTAAGTTAGAATTAAATTAAATGTATAGTTCACATATTCTTTGCAAAAAAAAAGAAATGGAAAATATTTTGTTTTTTAATTTCTTTCACTTCAGATTTAACAGAATTAAAACAATTGCAAACACACAGCAAAAGTAAATGTCTGATAAGATTATAAAATGACAGTGATAAATGTTTGATTATTAGAGAATTTCTATAAACTAAAAAGTGCCAATATTCTTTAAGCTTAAAATTAGTTTTGAAACTTAACTGAATAACAGCGCTAATGAATAAAAAAACTGTTTAAATTTTCTTTACATAACTGTTCAATTAATTATACATGGTAAAATAAACATGTATACATAAACACAAAGACAATACTTACAATCACTAGCCCCTCCCTCAGACAAAATATACCACTAACCTAGCCATATTTACACTACAGACTACACCACACTGCAGAGTGTTCAGTGACAGTGTTACAATGAAGCAGTGTCCAAAAAGAAACTAGGAAACAGCTTTACACTACAGAAGGGGAGTAAAAACAATTAGAATTTACCTTCCTTCTTTAATTCTTTTTCTTCTTCTTCTTCATTACCTTCATCTTTCTTTTCTTCTTTCTCTTCCTTGTCCTCTTCTGTTTTACCATCTTCAAGCATTGAGTCCTTTTCATTCTGTTCAATCTTAAATATTTGTACAAAGTAAATTTGGTTTTGATAGTTTTGTTTGTTAAAGCGTAAAACAAGAAGCAAATATCTGTTCTATATAATAAGAGCCTTATGAAAACCGTTTTCCTTGTTTAAATTAATTAACGGTAAGTAAAACTAATTTAAATTAAATCAACTAAAATGTAGTAATTGAAAACATCCACAAACAGCTGTATTTTTAAAAATGGCAATCTAAACTCAGATTAACCCTAAATTACTTTTTCATCAATAGCATGATGTAGTTTTTCATTTCTTTGCAGCATTCTGTCGAACGCTTGAAGAAGCTTCCCTATAGCACGCTTTGAGAACTCCACACGCTGACCAAGCTTCTCTTCCAGTTCCTGTTTGTCCCATGTAGATAACAGTGTTAAGAAAGATGTCAGTTCACTACTTTCATCTGTTCATTAAAAAAACAATTACGAACATTAAATTGAGTGATATTAACAATGATGTGCATATAAAAGTTTTTGAAGAAGCTATATGAAAAAAACAATTTCATGAAAGAATAAATAAACCCATCAAAATCATGCTATTTTAATCATTAGCATTTTGGATAAGTATATCCTTGACAAGGTTCTTCAATATATTCCTAAAAATAATAATGGCATCTATAATTTGATACTCTTTTTAAGACCATAATCATAACACAGTTGATTTTTTTTATTACTGTTTAAGCCTGGCAGCACAAAATACCAAAATGATTGACAAAAGGCAAATTTACTTTTTGTTTCTGTCTCATCAGAAGTTTCTGCATCGAATCGCTGAAGCAAAACACGAACATCTTCATCCAACTAATAGTTCAGAAAAAAATATAGTTTTCAAAATGCATGTTAATTAATGTTATTTATTTATTTATATAAATACAACACAGTATAAATACAATCTAGACATTTTTGTAATTTATTAGCTACTTAATTAAATGCATATCTTCACCTGATTCCAGTAACGATTCACAATCATGAGCACAGCATCGTCTGTACGTTGTCTGTTCTCTAGTTGTTCAATACGCTTCCGTAACTCTGTTTCAGCCTTTTTACGTTGTTCAATCCTCTCTGCTAACTTTTTATTTTGAAACACCAGAACTTTCATGTCAAGTTCTTCCTGTTGTATTAATGAAAATGGTTTGTTTTAAATGTCAACAAGATCAGTTCTTCAACTCCTAAATGCAATTTCCCTACAAGTTTTTTTATTCAATTCTGTGTTTCATTGTTTAAATTTAAAGTGATAAATAAGATAATTTAATTCATTAGTTAAGTATGGGACAGAATTTGACAACACATATGTGATTTCAAATTTACATCCGTTAATAAAAATTAAATAATAAGGTAAAATAATATTTACATAAAATTTTTTTATTTTTTTCTAAATTCGGATTGAAAATACAGATAAGACTCTTCCAAAAATAGGTGTGTTAGGTTGTTAGGAGTATTGTAATCTCGACTAGTTTTATGGCTAGAAATTAGGGTTAGTCATATGGTGGGAGTAGGGTTTGGTTGAGGAATAGGGTTAGCATTGACATTAGCAAGCCATGTGTGTATTTTAGTTAACTACCAGTAATCTAACAACCCTTTTTGAGAAGATTCTATTATCGGATATTGGTATTGGTATTAAAAATTCCCCCCAAATTTTTTAAATAATTTAGGTATAGTATAACCTAAACCTTAAAAAAAAAAACCACATGTGGATGCTTTTAATACATAATACTTACCAGTGATGAACTAACAAGTGAGTATATCTTTCCCAATTGTAGGCTGTCATAGGGTATAGCCATTTTCTTTGCTGCTGGTGCGCCAGCTGTAGAGCTAGCAGATTCCTCTGCCGGCCGTTTACCGCTGGACATTGTTCCTCAACTGTGAAATAAAGAGCTAAAACTATTTATTATAATTATAAGAATAAATAAACCAATTTTTTTTATTAAATTTAGAATGGAAGTAAAAATGAAAAAAAATGTACATTTTGGCTAAACCAAATGTACCAAAAAAATTTTTTTTTTAATTACATCATTATTATGGTGGGATAGAGGCCTATTGCAACTTAATCCGTTTGTGTAATTTCTTGGCTAATTTCAAGAGGCAGAATCATGCCCATTATCCAATTTTACATCTAAGAAATAATCAGGTAGACATAGGCCCTACTTCATTTGAATAAAGTTTTGCCCATTTTTTCTTTCTCATTTGGGTAACATTAACAAACCATCCATTAATTAATAAATACTTCTCCTATACTTATTACTTAGGCCTAATATTCTTGCAACCCTGCAACAGGCTAATAATACAGCTTGATCATTCTGAAAATCAATGCCATTATAACACACATCCAAAAACTCATAGGCCTACAATAAAATGAAAAGATGAACTGATGAACCAAACAGCCTACTTATAGGCCGGGTGTTGGGAGATTGCGAGACGCGAAAAGCGAAATGGCGAGGCGGGAAAATGCGAGAAGATAATGCGAGACATACCTGCGGAATTAAGGGTAAATAGCGAGACACTTTTTGCGAAAAAAAAAGTTTTTTTCATGCTTTTTTTTCATCTTTATTTATTTAAATTATTTTTTTTTTTAAAAATAAACAAGCATTTAGCCATACCCTTTAACACGAGTGTTGTATGTTGTTATTTTTTATCTAGATTTTATTATATAGATAGATAGATACTAAGAAGATAGATAGATCTATATCTAGATCTATTAAAAAATCCTAACATCGTTGCTGTGCTACTGTCATCGTCCGCTCTCGTTAGCGAGAGGAAAATCCCGTGAGCTGTGTCATTGTGAATTGGAGATATTCTGCAACATGTATTTATGGATTTTTGTACTTGCAAAAAGTGTAAAAGTATAAACAATTCTATAAAGTGTAATTTTTTTTTATTAAATATTTTTTATTACAACCAAAATTTACAAACAAAATCTTCTGAAACAGGTCCTAGCACTACTCAAACACACCTCGTGACACCATCTTTCACACATAGTACATCCAACCTTGTGCTTATATTTATATGGTAAAAAAAACGTTAGAAAAAAATCGTAGGCGGCGGCTATAATACCAATTTCTATGCAACAATAGAAAATATGTTTGCGGCGGCAGCGGATCTGGGCACGGTGATCTTCAAAGACGGTAAATCAGGCGGCCTCGGCGTTCCACACCAAAGACAGAAGTCAACACAAAAGATTGGGGGGGGGGGGGGGGGGGGGGGGGGGGGGGGTGAGTTGGACAATTCATCAGTATGTCTAGCGACGGAAAAATAGGAAGTTTTAACAATGTAAACGAAACGTCTTTGAAGTCTGGACCAAATACCACTGAAAATCGGGTGCGGTAAATTTTTCGCAGAAATCTTCGCATTTCAACACCACCCAGCGTAAGTATCGGGTTGTGGTAAAATGCGAGACAAAAAGTCACGTGACCGACCGTTTTCGCGCCCTTCTCGCATTTTCCCGCCTCGCCATTTCGCTTTTCGCGTCTCGCAATTTCCCCACACCCTTATAGGCCTACTTTAAATTATAAATCAGCATATTTTAAATTAAAATTAGTTTTAAATTAGCCCTACTGACTACTCATGACTGTCCATGTAATTCCTAAGATTGTAACCACAGCCTATGAGTATGAAAATGAATGAAAGATCATCACAAGATAAAATAGTAATAGTTCAAATTACAGTCTGAGTTTTTAGACAGATCAGTCTGGCTAGAATTAGATCTACAGTTTACTATATATCTAGATAGTTAGTAGATAGGCCTCAATGTGTAGTTACTAGATAGACCTCTTTATTACTATTTACTAATTAAGTTTTAACTTAATTAAATAGAAAACCTAGAGTCAAACTAAGAGTAAGAGGTCATCCATAAATGACGTCACACTCGTAAGGGGAGGGGGGTCCGTAATTTTGTGATGGTGTGTGATAAGGAGGGATATTCAGATGGTGTAAGTGTAAAAGTAAAGTTCGCTTTCAAACCTGACGGTCTATGGGGCAAGTGAAGTAGAGTTCACTTGTTTCTGTGACCTCGGCATATGAAGAGATAGTGTGGTCACTACTATACCCAGCCGCCTTAACTTTCCCTAACGTGAGTTAGGTACCCATCAGAGTTGGGTGGACTCAGGGACGTCTACTGACTAGAACCCGGATTCGAACTCGAGACTGCAATTTTGAGGGGGGGTTGTAGGCTAAAGTGTGACATCATATAAGGAGGGGGGAGGTCTGGCTTTTTGTGATGTGTGACGGGGGGAGGGAGGGGGGGAGTCAAAAAAATCGGTATACAATTCGAATCGTCCCTATAGGATTTCATAGTGGTCAGCCGCCAACCAATCAAACGCGCGCTTTCTCCGCGTTTTGGTTGGCGGCCTGACGTCACGATGACGTCACGCGACGCGTTTTTGGAGCTAAAAAGGGCCGAAAAAAGCCATTTTTTTCTACGTGTAGTTCGGATTTTTTTACGTTTTTTAAAATGGGCCCGAAAATGACACTTTTTAAAATTGGACTTAGCCATTTTTTCAAACAATTTTTTTCGAAAAAAGGCCGTTTTGGGTGATTTTTGGATGTAAACAACGGCCTAGGTCAGCACGTGTCAAACCACGTGAACGCACCCAATCGACGATTTCGGTCACGCATGAGTGGTTTTCATACGTTCTCGTGAACTAAATACCAGTTTTCTTGACAACAAAATGAAAACGACAATTTTGTGAAAATAACGACCCCTAGAGGGAATGGCTTTTGAAGATTATTAAATAAAAATCGGTGTATTGGCCACATGTATTGATTCTAAAGTTGTCTATAATTGACTAGTAGGGCAAGCTGAAACAACGGCCTGGGGGCGCAGTGTAGTGTGTAGTTTCGCTAAATGTAAATTAATCAGCCCGGCCGCAGATCAATCGCAAACTGTTAAAATGGTTGAATGTGAAAAGCATACTACTTACAAATTACTTTTGAATATTCACATCACACAAATAATCCCAAAGAAAGCACAAAATAAAATCCTCCTTTAGAAAAGCATCACCGTGAAATTTGAAAATCACTGTTTGTCAACCTTAACCAGCCATCTTTGGCTCGATCTAGAGGTCATTCTTTAGCCTACACATGTGTCTTGTCAACCAATTTAGTTTCTGATGGTACACGACATTTTAGATCAATATAATATAACAAACTAACTGAATTCCAACATTATATCCATCTAATCCCAATATTGAAACAGAATTTGAAGCACAATGATCTAACGAATTAAATCCCACTCTAAGTAAGTGTCGCAGCTTTAATCCTGGATACCACCATAGTGTGTAGTCGTGTTGTGAGTAAATTTGCACGAGATACAACACCGACCTAGACCTTCCTGATGTGTATGGCCCCAAAGTTAAGTGCTGCGAGTAGGGGAGGGCAATTTAACACCAGAACAGTTTTTTTTTCAATAGTTAGGTCATCAGTAGTTCACGCATCCTAACGGGGTTGAAAGTGTAACTTTAAATTGAACTAGGCGAGAGGAGGAGGGTGAGGTCATTTAAAACAACGGAGCTATATTTCTAGTAGAAGAATACGGGGAATAATAGCTTGAAGTTTGAAGCCGGCATTTCATTTTTTTTCCATTGTTATTGAGTACAGCCCTTTAATGCACGACTAGGTTACTCATTATGAAATCTTAAAATGTAGTTGTGCTACCATGCAAAAGTAGCCTAATAGGTCTTGTTTATTTAAATGCAGATCCCGTTAGGGGTCATCCATAAATGACGTCACGCTTTTTGACGATTTTTACCTCCCCCCTCCCCTCCGTCACACGTCGTCACAAAAAGCAAGACCCCCCCCCCTAAAATGACGTCCACACCTCAACCTACAACCCCCCCCCCCTCAAAATTGCAGTTGAATTTTTTTTAAACATCGATATTTTTCCAAAATCTTGTCTAAACTATTAAAATTATTTAAAACAGTTATCTAAAACGCGAAATAAAATAACGTCTAAAATTCCTTTTCTAACATTGCTTTTTTATAATGCAAAAATGTGACGTCGCAACATCTGAACCCCCCCCTCCCCCTCATCACACATCGTCACAAAATTACGGACCCCCCCCTCCCCCCTACGAGTGTGACGTCATTTATGGATGACCCCTTAGCCTAAAATATTTGGATACAAATTTTATTTATATCGTAATGATTAATGTTATAATACAATGCATATATTCTGGCAGTCCTTCAAGTTTTTGGACAATCCATTAACTTGTATTTCAAAGATTTATAATGAGCGGGATGCACTCGATGTTTTAAGTGCTACATTCGCCATTCGGTAGCTGTTACTTTGTGCATGACAGCATCCCAATAGTTCACTGTTAATAATGTAAACTGAGCTTGATGAGACTCCCATCGCCTAGCAATCGTATGATTAGACCCAACAAGCATCACTCGTTAAATTCGACCTCATAGCTATTCCAGTCCTTGATTTTTATTACAGCCTTTAAATGCCTAGTTCTGGTTTTTAAAAAAAAATGTGTCTCCCACCCCCCCCTTCGCTTGCGCCGACAACGTCATCATAGGCCAATACCACGGTGCAATTTTTTTAACTAGTATAACACAACCCCTCTCCCCCTCACAGCAAACACAAAACAACGTCACCGAAGGCCCAAGGCCAATAACACGCACCACGGTGGATTTTTTTTCAATGAGTATATACCCCTACCCACCCGCCGCCTTACAACATACCGCATGTCTCTACGAACGGGGTTAAAAGTTTAACTTTGAGTTCAAGAAGGGAGGGGGTGGTATTGAAACAACGAAGGTGTGTTCTTTAATAGTACTAATAGGCCTACATAGTTTAAAAATTATACTTACCGTAACTTACCTACTGCTATAGCATCATACATAATTTTATAAATTAGCTAATTAATTAATTAACTAATTAAATATATCTAATGATAATGAAGGGAGATAGAGTTTATTTTGGTTAAGGCACGACACACAACACTATGCGTGCGTGGTATGTGGCCTGAGACCGAAAGGAGATTGTTTATATTATTGTTTTGAGTTTATATTTAACTCAATGCAACAAGCCCGCCGGTTGGTTGAGGCCACGACGGGGGGACGTTCTGACCGGGATTCAAAGGGTCGACTCGAAATATCATCCAAAAAATCGTCCAAAAAAGCGTGACGTCATTTATGGATGACGCCTTAAAAGTTTAGTTTAGAGATCTAGACCTAGAATCTGAAAGAAGTGTCTAAAACTAAAATTATTAGATCTAGAACAATACAGCTGCCTACTAGATTTCTAGATCTAAATTATAAAATTAATGTAATTTCTAAATTAAAAATATTTATTTAATTTTATTTTCTAGTCTAAGTCTAGCACTCCCAGAATTACTCTAGACTCCAGATCTTGTTGATTGTTTGTTGTTAAAGGTATTGGGATTTAGATCTAGATCTAGTGACGTAGATCTAGATCTCTAGTTTACTAAACTAACTTAATGTAGATATAGACTAGTAAGTAGGCCGCTGTATTGTTTTTTTGGATTTCCCAATCTGGGGTTTCTCATTCTCAGATTCTGGACTTGTAATAAAAAATTGCAGTTTTCGCGATTTTACTCCATCTGAACTATCAATATCAGCATATGATAAGCCTATACCGAAGCATCAAAAAATGAGTACAAAACCAGGTAATGATATTACCTATTTTTTAATTACTACAGTAAATAAAATGATTTATTTTTTTTTTATTAAAAAATAAATATTTATCTAACTATGGAGTTGCCATTTTGAAACCGGAATTGGCTGATTTTCTCAAACTAATGTATCCAAACACTTTTAAGTGGCTAAAAGTATTTGATTTAAAGCACAGTAAATTGTAATGTAACGATATTTGTTTACTTATTTTACAAGCATTGCACTTAAAAAAATATTTTAGCATTTAGTCAACAAATTTAATAGGAAAGTAAAACGAAACTCGCTAAAAGGCTTACAGTTATGCAGCTATAACTAAATAAATTTGTTTGCAGACCAACGTGGCATTAAGCCAGTTAACGGGGAGTGGGTCTAGTTAGTATCAGAGTTTCTTCCAGGCATCTCTTCGGGGGGGGGGGGCGAAATTTTTTTTACAGCCCCCCCCCCCCCCCCCCCCCCCCGAACGAAATGAAATTTATATAATTTATATAGAAAATATATACTTTTAACAGTGTCCGCCCCCCCCCCCCCCGAAGAAAGTCTACCACCCCCCCCCCAAAAATTTCAAGTGCCCCCCCCCCCCCCCGGAGAAAAAAGTCTGGAAGAAACACTGGTTAGTATTGAAGGACAAATGTCAGACGAATTAATAATTCTCAATTATTTATTAGTTTTTTCTAAACTATACTCAATATATAATACTACAATTGTTTCCTATGCTATAGATCTAAAGTTATAGTCAGTGCTTCAATGTGTTTCTAGGGGGTGGGGGCAGACACTGGTTAAAGTATAAAAAAATGTTTTTGTTCAGAAGGGTGGGGACGGGGGTGGTAGATGTGCTTTTGGGGAGCCCTCCTCCCCCCCCCTGCACAAAGGGATGCCCAGAAGAAAGAAACATTATAGTTAACCTAAAAAATGTTACGCCCCATATATTCATTTTAAAATTATTAGATATGGATAGATCTAAATTCTAATTGATTTTACAAATGTATATTTCATAGGCATGTCTTCTTGGTATCCAGTTGTTTTTCAATATTCCCAGTCAGTGGCGTAGCGAGGTCGGGTGTCACCCGGTGCGGCACTTAATGGTGTCACCCCCAGTGGCGTAGCGACCCTTCCCGTGGACAAATTTTCGATTTGCACCCCCCCCCCCTCAAACTTTTGATTTGCACCCCCCCCCCTCAAGTTTTCGATTTGCACCCCCACCCCTTAAACTTTTGATTTGCACCCCCCCCCCCTTCAAGTTTTTCTCTAAATAGTTTGCTATTTTTTGCCTTGGTGTCACCACCCTAAATGGTGTCACCCAGTGCGGTCCGCACCCCCTGCCCCCCCCCCTCGCTACGCCTCTGTTCCCAGTGAATTCTTTTAATTTGTTCATCATACCTGTTTGTGGCAAATATTGGTATTCAATTTAGATCCACTTCTAATGCAGCAATTTTGTTCAAACTTTTAGATTCATAAGTCTCAGATAATAATACAATATAATCTTTGTTTTTAAATCTGATTAGGCAGATTAGTAATTAAAATTTTATTAAAAGATTACTAAATACAATAATAAAAGGGAGACAAGCTCAAGTACTAAACATAAACAGCTTCCAACCAAGTCACCACCAATAGAAATAGGTCTACATAGTCTTAAATTGTTCCTTTGACCAAACATGTGTAAATATTTTGGATATCTGAAGCTATCATCTCCTAGACAGAAGTTAGGCTATCATGTTAGGAAGAGCATTTAATATATAATAAACATAATCCTGTTTTTGTGTTAGGCTCATGTGACAATGACCGACATGTCAAACATCAATAAAAATAAAGTTGGCTACTTATATTTTTTAAACTCATGAATACAGCAGCTTTGAAAAGATTACTTTTAGTCTTGTTTATTATTTTGATTGTTCACTTTGACAGAGACATAAGACTCAAGTAAAATTATTTTCTATTTTCTCCAGGTCAAAACACTCATTGTTCAGATATTTACAAATACTATTTGGCCAGCATTATATTGAAGTCTCACCCACACCCTCTTTCCAAGTAATATCCTGGATCTTAATGACCATAAAAATAGAAGTGTATAATAAATATGTATACTTGTATAAAACTAAAACAGAAGATAAAATCATACTTTATTTTTGATAACTTTTAATTTAAAAGAAACCAGAGTATTTGACTTGTATGTACATAGACAAGGTAAAATATTTACTGACAATGATAATGAAATAAAATAATGTGCCAACAACACACAGTGGTTATATTATACATGTTATAAATTATCTTTCTGCTTAAAAAGTGGGCATTTTTTAGAAGTAACTGATGTCAAAATATTGATAAGCAAACAGGTTTAATGTTTGGAATACTGGAAGAAATTATTTTTAAATTGTTTAATTTTCTAATGACCATAAACATAACTCATTTATCCCTAACTTTTATTTTATTTAAGTTCAAGAAATTCATTTTTATATATATTTATATTTTGATTTGATTTTAAGGTTTAAAATGCATGTGGTTAAAATAAAATGTATAATAGCATAAAGTTATGCCCCTTTACCTAGTGATCTGGTAGATGAGGTGGGCTAAAAGGATTGGCTATAAAATAAAAGCAATAAGGATCAACAAAACATACGTAGGAAACAGCACAATCCTACATAAGCTATGTTCAGAATTTGCTATACAGTTTTTTTAGCATTAAATTCCTAAATTTCTGTTAACATTTTACAAATATTATGTACATAAGTAATTTACATTTTAGAAAGCCCACATAACGAATTTGAAAGACAAAACATGTAAAATAATCATCCGGTTAAGCATATTAATATAAATCTTGAATATGAAATAAATTAAAAGTGAAAGCAATGATACAACTTTTAAAAACAATTTAGCTCCCCCTTAACATTTTTAACCTTCCAGTGGATAAAACTTTAGATACAATATAATCATGATCTTTTCCCTTTTATTATAAGTTGGTACATTTTCAATCATTAGCCACATTATTATTCAAAATGAAAGTAATTTGCAAAAGACTATATGATAGAAAATCTGTATTTAAAAGTTGATTAACTTGTGGTTTCTTCTGTCGGCTGTTTTTTCCTCTTGCTAGGCATTGGTGTGCCACCAGGGCTGCGAGCAAGCCTTGTTCTCTTTAAGAATTGTTTAAAATCAATTGTTTCCCCAGCTTTGCATTCAAAATTCTCTTTTGAATTAGCAGTGCTCCTCTGTGGAGATTTACTGGCAGATTTCTTCAGTGAAACACTCTTTAAAGTATCCAGTGTGATACTAGGTGGGGCAATTAAACTCTGCAAATAGAATAAATGAAAATTATAGGTTCATGTTTTTAAAAATGCTTTAGTGATAATTAAGTTAACTTGTTTTAAAAGTGAATTTTTTTTTATATTCAGATTTTGCTGCATACTCATCCTAATTTTTTTTTTTTTTAAACAAAATATTTTAAAATCTATCAACAATGAATGGGGCATTATAATTCAGGCATAATTTTTTAAAATAGATATATTAAAATTTCTTGAAAAAAATACAGTAGGGTGATTCCAATTATCAATGTAGGATTTGGGTATGTTGGTATCCTACATTTGTACTGAATGGACTTTATTAGTATGAGGAAGTAACAGGTAGTTTTTTTACTTTACTTATTTTAATGTTTGTAATGTAACTGGTTCTTAATAAGCTGGATTCTAATTGTGACTATAGATTTAGTTATCTTAATACTTTCATATGTTTCTTGATCACCTTTAATTAGACAGTAACCGAATGAAAACAAAAACGTTTAAACTAATACAAAGCAAAGAAAAAAAAACTGAATTCACAAAACAAAACTTTTGCTGGAAACCTTAGTAGCCTTTGTACAGGCCTTTTGGTGTGACCCAGTGGTTGGACTATGAAATTTAGGTGATGTTGGAGCAGATGAGGATTTCACAATTTTATTTCTCTTGAACATAGATTAGATAATTTTACAACATGAATTTAATCAATGAAAGACTCAATTTGGGCACTAATTTCTATCTAAAAGTTCTTTATATAACATTTTAGTTATTACCAGTATTGAACAATTCTTATAAAACAACGTTATTAGATACAAACTACTTTTAAATTACCGGATTCTGGTTAGGCTTTGAAAGAGCATGAATTTTCTGATTTTTAACTTCATGTTTCTGCAAAATAAACATCTGGGTTCAAAGGGTTTAAGAAAGTTATAACCTATACTCTAATCAAGGTTTTTTTAATCTTTTAAATCCACCCTGGCCTTATAATTTAAAGGAAATCCACAAATATACATAAGCCAGTATCAAAGTTACACTGTAAAGTCAAGGTTGGTGTTGTCAGTAAAACTAAAATGCCAGCTTGAATATGTCAATGAAATAAATGCATAAAAGTATTCTAAATTCAACTATCTTCTAGCCATTGTATTAAAATTTTAAGTCATTGGAACCATCTAAGCCTTAATTATATATAAAGAAGGATGAACAGTATTAAACTGTAGTCACTTTGGTGTGACCTTTAGAATCTGCTGGCCTTCATGTTAACTCTATCCCACATGCTTCACCTAAAGCCAGCAATAGACTTTTTTGTTACTGATTCTCAGGGTTATGACAAGGGAGTATACTTTAAAGAAAAGTATTTAAAATTCAATCTCATCTGGGGCTACATTTTTATAAATGATCATTAAAAAAATAATGTGGTTAATGAAAGTAAGACTACCCTGACTACACAAGAGCACACAATTTATCTGTAATTTTTAAAGCTACTAAAGTAAACTCACCGGACTTCCACTAGCATTTGGTTGGGGTTGGGGTACAGACTTCAACACTCTTTCTTCTGGTTTTCTTAACTTGACAGTTTTCAAAGCTTCAGCAGTTATTTCAGGAGCTTGTGGTAACCCTCCAGACTGGAAATTATTAGAATGCCTTTAACAAGTTTTAGCTGGCTGCTGTTAAAACTTCAACCATTTAACATACATATCTGGTATAGTTAGTGAAAATTAAAACTAACCTTTCTTTTCTTTACAGTCTTTTTCTTTTTGACAGCGGTTAATGATGGCGGTTTTCCCAATGATATCGGTAATGGTGGGGGTGGAGGAGGTGGTGGTGGTGGGGGCGGAGGTGGTCCTTGAGCTCTCACTGGCGCAGAACTTACAAGATCAGGTAAGGATGATGAAGTTATGACTGGAGTAGAAAGAGTCTGTGTAGAGGCTTCAACTGTCAGAGGCCTGTGAAGTTTATTAACAAATTAATCTTTTCCTGAACTACTAGGTTGATACCATTTATAATCTCAATGTGGTTATAACCTGAATTATAGTTAACGAATCCTTCACAAATAAGCATTTGAAAGTACTTACTATTTACTGTTATCCTCGGAGAAACAAATACTTATAAAATTTAATGAACTAGTCATATAAAACCAAGTTTCACTTGATTATGCGGATTACTATTTTTTCTAAAGGCAGTGAGATTGTTAGTTACCTTTCAGTTTTTGTCTGTGCTGACTCAGTGGACAACTGAATATCAACACAAGTTCCATGAAGAGCAACACACTGAAAAGTAAACTTATTGCATTTGATACACTTATGTTGATCACCATCGTCTGTAACTTCTAGCTGAGCCTGTAAAAAAAAAACAAGATCAAGAATATTGATAATTATCATTCTAAAATAAAAATGGTTGTGTGTGGAATGCACAAATCAAGTTCATATAACAAAAAGTGTATCACTAACGCTAACAGTGAGCAACAACATATCTTTACAGTTTTTAATTTAAGATATCAAGTAAATAATCTTCTTACATCAACTGTAACATCTGTATCTTTATTATTGTTGCATGACGAATCTTTGACACAAGCAGAATCTTCTCCCATTACAAGTACTCTTACAGCTGCTTTGCTCTGAAATCAAATTTTTGTAACATCAATTTAAAATATATGATGATTGTCAAATTTACCATCTTAAGTGACCAAAACATGATCAGTTTCTGTTAGCCTACTAGCAATATATTATAATTTTTAAAAGTCAAAAAAAATTGGCTGCAGTACTAAGGCAAAGCAATCTGATAATTAACAGTCATTGTTCAGCATCTTTAGCTTCCTAGCTTTAGCTAAATATGAAATAATTACTATGTGATGTATAAAATAATTACTATGTAATAATACTGTGATACCTCAATCCAAGAAAGTAAAGCATCACCATGGGGTTTTATTTTCAGTTTAACAGGGATGGAAACAGGACCCGTAGTCATGTTTTTTTTTTACAAAATTGTGGATATTATAAATTTTATGGAAATATTACTGTAAATGAAAATTTTAATTAAATAGGGCTAAGTATATTTTTCTCATCTATAGTTTGGAGGGAAATCTGACCTCAAAAAGGTGGAAAAAATGATTTCCTAAAAAAGGAAATGATACATCTCTGATTACAGTATGAATGAACCATACCTCATCAAGTGTTGGAAACATAGGCTACCCTAAAGAATCATGCAATAGTATAGGCTTCTAGTACCCATTTTATGAATATGATGTTTAGGATAAGGCTGTGAAAATATTGGTGTGTAAAGGTTATTTTAATACAGTTTGACTGAGGAGTCTGTAAAAAAAGTGATACAAATGTTTTTTAGATTAGCAGCATCTCCCTTCAGGTGGATTTTTATTATGCTCACTCTTTAATGTATCTTTCAACTGCCATCAAACTTACCCTTCTAACAGCACCAACACAAAAATCCTTTATTGTGTACATTCTTGTATAGTCCCTTGGTATAGTTGTCCTTTGTACATCAGTAGCAAACCAACCTAACTGTAGATTTGATCAGATTATTTCCTAGAACTTGAAACTTATCTAAAATAAAAATTCCAAACAAGTAATTACCAGCACTCAAACTTATTATAATCGAGCCTAACATGAATAAGTGGGTAATAAAGTTAGAGGCTAACTGGTTTTGGTAAACAATTGTTTAATCCTGAAATAAATAATAATCAATCCAACATACTCACACACACACTAGCTAGACGTACTAAAAAAAACTATGAAGTGACTATATTTATATAGTTTGCATACATTTGTATGTTGTTTGGCATCTAAATCAGGATTTGTGGTTGGAATCTTGGGTTACAAAGTAAATAAAGAACCACAAATGTGTGGAGAGCTTGGCGGCTAACCTAATGGCTCTGGGTTTGGAACTGAAATCCAAATGAAAAACTACATGTATTTTCCTGTAGATCTGTAGCATGTAAAATATTTTGATAAAATTAAATAAAGGGAGATTCAAAAGTTCATATGTGAAAATTACATCTTGTTGTACAGATACTAGATCTAGTCTAGTTTCAAAGCTCTTAGTCAACACTCTTCAACCTTTAAGTCTTGATGCTCTCGGGACTCATGTTTCAATGTGAGTGTTTGTTTAGGAAATCAGGCAGACCATACTACTATTGCACTCTGACCACACTTTCTACTAGAATCTAGATCTAGTAGATCTAGAATCTAGATTTACAACTCACATAAACCAACGCACTCATCAGTCACAACAGATTTTGTCTTTGTTCATTTTCAAAATATTTTTATTTTTAAAATATTAGGAATAATCAGTAGGCCTATTATAATAGGCCTATTAGTAGGCCTATTTGTTATAATTTTTTAAAAGTCTCTACTCTAAACTAGTCTAAACTAAACTTCTGCCTAATTTAAGAATTTTTACTAGATCTATCTACTAGATTTCTAGATCTAGATTCTAGATTGAGATTCTAGATCTAGAAATCTAGATTTAGATATCTAGATCTAGTCTAGATCTGATCTAGAGTAGATTCGGTAATCCCTTAGTTTAGCGTCGGAAATTATCGGGTAATGTTTGTTGAGTTTCGGTAATTAGAGTTACGGTAAACCATGGTTTATTTGACCATTGAAATATAAATAAATTGAAAGTCGATTGTAGTAAATTAATGTTTTAATTTTTTAAGTTTAATCGACAAAAAGGAAACAAGAATAAATATAAGAGTAGATTTAAATTAGTAGATCTAAAAATAAAAATAAAACAAATATTAATATAAATAAATAATGAAGTCAAATGTAGGCTAATATAAATATGGATATATGCCTAATAATTTAATGTTTTTTGCTTGCAGCGGATTTGCTACCATTAATTAATTAGATCTAGATCTAGCTAGATATCTAGCTGCTAGGCCAAGTAAAAAAATCGAGATTACGAAAATAGTAAAAATGATTACAAAATGTAAAAATGATTACAAAAATAAATCTATCTAAATTTTAAACATTCTGTATAAAAATAAAAGATGACACCAAATAAAGTATGGTTTACAGTACTTCCGGTGAATTCCGGAAGTGTGTGACAGACTTTGGCATTGTTTTACTGTTTTTTACTGCTATACGATTCCGGAATAATAACCGACGCTAAACTAAGGGATTACCGTAGATTCTACTACGCTAGATCAGATCTAGAATCTAGATCTAGATTAATCTAGATCTAGATCTATTCTAGACTCTACTGTTGTCAGTTGTTGTGAGTTACTGTGTAACACTGTAAACTGTAGACTGTAGTACAGTAGTAGACTGTAGACTGTAGAGTGTAGACTAGACTACTGTAGACTAGAGTCTAGAGACTGACAAGACTGTTGAAGCTCACATGCCCGTAGACCTGAATGAAAACGGTCCTTATAAAAAACAGTAATTTACCGCAGATTTAAATGGTGAGATAACAGAAACGCAATCTAAACTCAGAGCTAAATTATAACAATTGTAAGACTTGGATAATTTGATCCAAATTTAGCGCTTCACGTTAAAGTTTACAATTTTCTGTTCAGATTGGCCAGATAAAAATATCTGAATTGCTGTCAATCGTACCATTTGCAAAAAAACATAAAAAATTAAAAAAAAATAATTTTTTAAGCGACTTGTTCTAGACTCTAGTAGATCTAGTAGTTAGTAGTAGGCCTTGTAAAAAAATCGTATTTTTAAATCCGAAGATCAACATAAACGTATACCTTTTTAAAACTACGCTCTTAATATTTATTTAAGCATCTGTTTCATTCAGTAATGTTAGCAGGAAGGAACATCCCACATACCCATTAAATTAAGCCGTATGAAAACGGTCCTTATAGTTCTACATCAGATTCAAAAGTTGATAAGAAAAACTACGAAAATAACAGGAAAAAAATAATTTCATATTCATTTCCTGAAACCCAGGGGAAAAGAAAAGTAGCCCGACGAAAGCAATCCTGGAATAGGACAGTGGCAGGAGAGGCAAGGCTGGGCTAACGTGGGCTCTAATAGAGAGAGCAGCGCAAAGTCCGGTGGAGATGGTTAGCTGTAGCCTTTTGCTCCTCACGGGCTCCAAAGTAATAAGTCAAATAAGTCAAAGTTATACTAACTCGATTAAAATATATTATAGGAGGGCTCTTCGGACCGCCCTGCCAACGGCGGTGAATGTTGTTGGAGAAGATGACCATGGTCAGTTTGATGAAATGAACAACGGCAAGCCAGAACACTTAAAGTTACATAACTCTGAGATCTTTTCTAATCTCAATGACAAACTGTCCGACTTGTCTGAAGTTTAAAGGGCGATCATCGGTAATCTTATTTTTCAAATTCCCACAATATTCCTTTGATGTTCCCGGAAAGACAAAATTCACAATATTGATGTAGGGAATGCTATTCCTATTAAAACAACACCCTTATCAAGTTAACCCTGAAAATTGGCACTCATTACAAATGAGGTTTACTACATGCTGGAGTTTTACGTAATCAAAGCGCCCCAATGATTGCTATTCCCAAAAAGGAGTAAAATACTCCTGGTTTGCAACTATTTCAGGAGAGTTACCTCCCTGTCTCTTTCCCCTTCCCTCGCATCAACGATTTAGTCAACAGTCTGACAGGCAAAATTTTTGACCAAAAAAATGGACCGCCTGTCTAGATTAGTATGCGTTTTGACTAAGAGGGAGAAAGAAATTTCTACCTTCGTTACTCCTGATGACCTAAGTATAGTATGAATGAATGCCATTTGGTTTGAAGAATGACCCCATTACTTTCAAAGGATGATTCACCCTGTAATTGCTGATTTAGAGTATCGTAATGTTTACATAGTTGATGCTGTTAAGTACGCGAAATTATATAATGAACATATTAACACATTTCACTAATTGTTTTACCAAGCTGGATTCTGCTAACTTAATTGTAAATTTACATACTAAGTAAGTTCTGCCACCATTAACTTTAATTATATAGGTCGTGAGCAGTGTTTCTTCCAGACTTATTTCTCGGGGGGGGGGGGGGGGGGGGACTTGACATTTTCGGGGGGGGGGGGCGGTAAACTTTCTTGGGGGGGGGGCGGACACTGTTAAAAGTATACATTTTCTATAAAAATTTCATTTCGTTCGGGGGGGGGCAGTAGACTTTCTACGCCCCCCCCCCCCCCCGGAGAGATGCCTGGAAGAAACTCTGGTCGTGAGAAAGGGATGGGTAGGGTTAAACATGTGACCTGTGGGTGTGAAAGTGGAGGCGATTGTTCACATGATCCCGCCCAATTCGACAGGAAACAGTTGAGGTTTTGGTGAATAGCGGGGGTACTTCGTGGAATGTTGTAGAAATCTCTCCACAGTCGCAGAGCCTACTCAAAAGAACGTGAAGTTCGCGGCCGACGCTTCTCTATCCTTCTGGGTGTAACCGGAGAACGACAGCCCTTATCTGACCACTGCGAGCGGCAAGCTGAGATTTATAGTGTAAACTAAACACATCGGCTACTCGTTATCTAACCAGAGAAGAGACGCAAAAACTGCAAGTTCTAGACAATTATTTAGGTATGACTGGAGGTGTATGTAGGTTATTGGGGTAGGGGAAGCGGCGAGTGTATAAAGGGCGGCAGCTTCTCGTTTAATCAAAAAATACTGTAAACCTTAAACGGTTTTGATAAAAGGAATTGCTATTAGAGTGCCAATATGTGGACTTATCCGCATGGTTGCAGTATTGGTCTTTTTTATTTTAATTCGTTATATAAAATAAGCTACAAATGTCGTAAAGCTATAAAAATCAGAGAATTTTTTTAATTCGACTTGTTTTAATCCATTTTTATTTTAACTGGCTAAAAGGGCTCCTCTGTCTTTAAAATGTTCGCTAGGGGCGCTGTTCTCCCTGGCTGCTCCCAGGGGGGGGGGCGCAGGGGCGGATTAAGCTTCTGCGGGGCCCCTGGCTGAAACTTTTTCCGGGGCCCCCTAAACTATATATATATATATAAATAAATAAATAAATATATATATATATATATATATATATATATATATATATATATATATATATATATATATATATATATATATATATATATGTAGTTTATATAATGACATCACAAAACAGAGGCCTTTCCAAAAAATAAAGGTTGAATGGAATAAGCTAAATGTTAACAGAAGCCATGGCATATACAAAAAATGTTACATTAAATGTAATGTTAAATTACATTGAGACTTAAGAGCATTTAAAGTGACAATTATTTATTTACTAATGCAAAAGAAATTAAGAATACTTACATTTATTACAGTTGTTTTTATTTAGAACTAAAGATCAAGTAACTTTTATAGGGAACATTTTCGAGCTTTCCTGATAGCAAACTCTTCTATTAGTTCTGTATAATTTAGTGAGCTTACAATGTCATTTTCTATGCTCATAAGTGAGAGCATACTAAGTCTCTGCTGCCGTGCTTCTAAGATCGCTTTTAATCTTTTTCATTTTGGAAAATGAGTGCTCTCCACTGCAGTTAGACGTCATCATACACAGATAAATTCGAAGAGCAATGTGCACATTTGGAAAGCTCTGAATGCACTTGAATCTATTTAAAAATATCAACATTTCTAATTCAATGCTATCACTGTAGACGTTTTGCTCTTTTCCCCCATGAATTGATTTAAACAGCTCGGCGAATTGAATCAACTCCGATGAAAAACATTCTTCAAAATCATCGGGATATTTGTTGATTAGTTTTGTAGCTGCTCCTGTAATGTCACCAGTGCTAAGGTTGGTCAGGTCACTGAAGAAATCGAACATTTCTTGAACAGTTTTATAGGAATCTAAGCGATGATGTAGAGCTGCAGTTAGGTGGTCGATCACACAGATGAATACTTCAGTCATAAATTTTTCTCTAGGAGAAAGTTGCATTTCTGAAACTTTGCTTTCGTCAAATTGTCGCTTCCTCTTTAGTGGTCGTCTGTTGGAATATGTGTAGTCTTTGACTTCACATTTAATTTTTCCTTTTGATTCGAAGCTAGCGAATTCATTACGTTGACTTTCAATAAAAAGGAGAACAGATTTTAACAAATTAACTGCTGTATTAAGAGATAAACCTTTTTCTTGAAGAGATACATTTGTTTTTTGCAATCTCTCTAAAATTGTATCCCATACCTCCAATAATATTACTGTTTCTAGTTTTTGTAAACTTTTAAGATATCCTTCAGCTTCAGCTCTACATTTAAGAGGTTGATTTTCATCGGCTGCTAACTCCTCCAAAGCCGATATATTTTCCTTATACCCTCTATTTAAAGCCTTAACAGCATCATGTCGAGCGGACCATCTGGTTTCCGACAAAGCTTTAGCAACAGGCAATCCATTCATGTGCTTGTTGTGTATATGCCAACGATGGGTAGATGCAGAAAGCCAAGAGTAAAGGCTCTGAAGGAGATTAAAAAACCCAACTGACGTGGGGCAGCACTCAGCTGCGCAGTTCCCAACTAAATTGAGTGAATGTGCTGTGCACGGTACATACAATGCTACGTCACACTTCTCCCGGATTTTAGCCTGAACGCCGTTATACTTGCCGCTCATGTTGGACGCGTTGTCATATGATTGACCGCGACAATTTTTTATGTCAATTCCATTTTCTTCCAAAAATGTTAGTATTAAATTAGCTATTTCCGAACCAGTGTGTGAAAACATTGGTACAAATTTTAAGAAGCGCTCAATAGGTCCGGTGTCTTGTACATAGCGAATAACGATTGTGAGTTGATCAACATGTGAAACATCTGGAGTCGAATCTACAGATATAGAAAAATATTTCGCTGTCTTTATTTCATCTACAATTAAAGACAAAACCTTTTGGCCCATAAGTTCAATCATCTCCTCACATATTGTTGAAGATATGTAGGATGTATGTCCACGTCCTTTG
The DNA here is from genome assembly GCF_028476545.2 of Physella acuta. Classification (NCBI taxonomy): domain Eukaryota; kingdom Metazoa; phylum Mollusca; class Gastropoda; family Physidae; genus Physella; species Physella acuta. Next base: position 252,778 of record NW_026732160.1, on the reverse strand, counting down.
TTGGCGTGTATCCGCATATGTTCTGCGAGAAAGGTATCGTACTGACTTAGCAGCTCCAGCAACCCGAGATAATTCCCATTGTTTGGAGAACCAACCTCTTCAGTTCTACCCCGAAACGGAATACCACGAATACAAAGAAACTGTACCACACTCACGATTCTGTGAAGTACTTGTCTCCAGTACTGAATTTCACTTTCATATTGCGTTACAAGTTTCATGTCAATCTGACCAGTAGATTTTCGTGAACACAGCGCTGCCAATGAATCAATGTGTTGTTTGGAATTTTCATGCCTAGATAGCACTTCATGGGCACTTTTCCATTGTTTGAACCCTGATGTCATTTTGTTAGTTATAGGTGACATCAGCTTACATACAAAACAATAAACACACCCGCTTGTTTTGGAATAACACAACCAATTTCTTTCAAATTTTTCTCCTGTTCGTGCATGGACACGTGTAAATAAAGAAATGGTGCAGAACCGACGTTGTGACTCTCTTTCTAACTGTGTGACTGATTCTTTAAAGTCCCCGTTTTTGTTTTGACATGGTGTGGTACCACGTTGAATCCAATAGTTTCTAAATGCCTCTGACATCTTTTCCCGCTCTGGCCAAAAATGAAGGTCGTATATAGCATGACTATCTTCAAGGGGTTTTGCTGTATCATCTTTCAAATCACATTGTTTTAAAGTAGGAGCCTGCTCTACATCTTTTACCCCGGCGGTGTCTGATTCAATTGCAGATCCCTTTTCTACGTGACTATTTTCCTTGATACTCGAAGTTGGTTTGAAAAAGGAGAGCAGTTTTGTAGTTTTTTCAGCAAGCTCAGCTTCGATCTTTCTTTTTTTCACCGATAATGCGCGTTTTTTTGCTCCACTAGGATAGTTACGAGACATATTCAATAGAATTTTAAAAAAAAAACAAGGCTGAATCTAATTAAAAGTCCGGCTCTTTGCTGAAATTGCAAATTGTCGTTTTTTCTCCAGCAAGCAATTTTTTGACATATAGGTCTGATGAACGAGCCTTTAGGATTACTTTGTCTATCTGAAAAGTCTGAAGCCTGGATAATGGTGGAGGGTTGGAAATCAAGAAAAATTTTGAACTCTTGAGTAGACTCCGTGCGAATAAATCCAAAAGAATGACTGACTCAACAAATGTAATTCCGAATGGGATTTCGGGGAGGAAGATATAGTTTGGGGACATACCGGAAGTGTGTGTGTGTGTGGGGGGGGGGGGGGTGATATGCCAAGCTCAACAAAAGAGGTTCCAGTTTCCATTACCCTAACGGGTCGGACAGAGTTCACAGTTTAATTAAATTGGAAAAAAACTTAAAGTTTAAAGTTCGCCATTGTTTATTGTTACAACTGAGGCCACGGTTGATGTTAGGCCTAGTGAGTTACCCCCCCCCCCCCCCCCCTTCCCCATCTCAATTTGAACAATGCTGTATTTTATAAGAAGACATTAGTGTCGCACCTAGTTGTTATGTGCAGGAAAGAGAACTACGGTCGCCTGGAGATTGTTTTACCTGAGGTGGATGGCGATGGGTCGATTAAGTGAGCCCTCCCCCCCCCCTCCATCCGCCTCCATCCCCTTGTACCTGGTATGTAAATTTGGGGAAAAAACGTAATTTGATATCCTATTGTATTCTGACCAATGTAGATGGGTTTTTTTTTTTTGGTTTTTTATGCCTTTACTAGTTACAATTAGGTGGTAAATTTGGGGGCCCCTAAAAATCGGGGGCCCGTAGCTGCAGCCCTTTCAGCACCCCCCTTAATCCGCCACTGGGGGGGCGGACTAAATTTTCCGGGGGGGGGGGGGATGTGGACACTGTTAGAAGTATATATTTTCTATATAAATTCCATTTTGTTCGGGCGGTGGTATACCTATTATTTCTGAGATGGGACCCAAACAAGACAGTGAAAACCAGTGTTTCTTTCAGACTTTTTTCTCTGGGAGGGCTTTTGAAATTTTCGGGGGGGGGGGGGGGATCTACATTTTTCGGGGGGGGGGGGGGGGGACGACGACACTAGTGAAAGTGTATGTTTACTATATAAAATCCATCACGTTCGGGGGGGGGGGGGCGGTAAACTTTTGGGGGGGGGGGGGGGTGATGAGAAGAGATGCGTGGAAGAAACTCTGGTGAAAACGTAAAGAATTGAAATAAAGAGAAGGCAAGTGTCTCGACTAACAATACAAATAAAAATAAACTATGCCCTACCCCCCCCCCCCTCATTTCGTTGGGGGGGGGGGGGTAAAGAAGAAACTCTGGCTTCCCCACCCCCTTCCTAGATACGCCTCTGGGAGTCCCTGAACTCTGATATAGAAAGTGAAATAAAATCAAGCGTCAGCCTGTTGGGGCTACACAGTGAAACAGTGAGAACGTGTTGGTTGAAGCTGGTCTAGAAGTCTGTAGAACACAGGTCACGTGGTATAGTGTTTTCTTTATCGTGAGTTGTATACAGTTCGGTGGCGGTTTGTTTTTAAATGTAGCTTTATTGTGCTAGCCGTGAAAGGTGTTTGTTCATTCATGCTCCTTATTCTTGTTTACAAACCCACAAGACCGAGAAATGTTGGTTGTTAAGTGCGTGGCAATATATATATAGCCTAAATACATAATATATTCTTTTAAGCGTTTCAAGACTAAACTTGTTATTGACTTTTAATTCACTATCTGAATATTCTTTACAGCTGCTTTTTTTTTCTTCAAAGATGTTATATTTACAGCATATGTGCAAAACCTCTGTGCTGTTCTGTGTATTCTTAGTACGCTTGAATCAAGGGTGAATTGGCTGTGTCCAAGAGATTTTAATAGGGGCCCCAACCCCAGATTGAAATTTTCATTGTGCAGTTTTTCCCATCAAAGCTAATGGAATGGTAGAATACTAACAATTAAAAAAACAAATCTAATACTATTAGGACTATTACAGCACATTTCCTGCGGGCCGCCCACCGATAGTTTTTCCTGGGGTGAGTTTTTTTTTTATGGTAGGCTGGCCGGCCAGTCCACCCCTTGCTTGAGTTAAACACGAGTTCAAATTATTACAGGAGCTAATTTTGGTATTGTTTTGATAACACTCAAGGGAATTCAAAACGGTAATGTGTGTGTTACATAGGCCTATTCCATTTTTTTAAACTTTTTTTTTCATTTTTCCATACATTCAGGCTACTCATACTGGAGTTGTTTGGTTAACTTTGTGTGACGACACACATTTTAAATCACGCTTCTAACAAGTTTCATTAGCCTGAATTTCAGTCGTTGTTTCGCCTTAAAAAGGAACTAATCATCGGATATATATATATATATATATATATATATATATATATATATATATATATATATATATATATATATATATATATATATATATATAAAACCTACTTTTAATATTAATAGGCCTTTTCCATAGATATCGATAAAGTGTGCTTGACTGCAGAAACAGCTTTTAAATTAAATAAACAAATCAGTCCTAGTTCTACAAATTCTAATACATGTATTAAAATGTATTAAATAATTCTCTTTTTTATATAGCAGGTGAACAGTAAAACAGACATGTCTTTCCCAGTAGCAGCTGAACAGAAACTTCCCTACGTTTTTCTTGGTAGATCAGGTCTCAAAGTCTCTAACTTGTGCTTAGGGACAATGACGTTTGGTGAATCAGCAGAATCAGTCGTAAGTTGTTTTAGAAAACACTATTTATAATTATGTAGTCGCAAATAGCCTCGTTTATGTAAATGTAAAGTTCCTTTTTGGAACCTGACGTTCCATGGGGCAAGTGGAGTCAAACGGCAGGCTTTAGAAAACACAAACGTTTTAAATCCAAGTAACTCTTCTTGACTTATTCTGTGCACGGTATGTTGTCGTTAATGTTACAGTATTTTAATCCGTATTTTAAGAACGTGAAGTGTAGCTTTGAAAAGTATTATATAGTGTTGTAAAAAAATGTTAAGATAAAAAAGAGTAACAAAAATAATCAGACATTCATTTATTAAACACCACATAAAAAAATAAATTTAATTAAAGTAATTCCCCTTGGATGTGTCCATTAAACGACAGACACGAGGAACGAACACAACCCGTTATTTTAAAATAATTTTTTTTTAATGTTTACAGTGGCGTGCACCTGGACAGTGTGATGAAGCATTGTCTATTCAAATCCTGGATCGTTTTGCTGAGTGGGGTGGTAACTTTATAGACACTGCTGATGTTTATGGACAAGGCAAATCTGAGGAGTTTGTTGGGAAATGGCTGGAAAAGTAATTTTTTAAAATATATAAAAAGGTTTATAGTATAGTTTACAGGTAACACATACCATGGGTTATCAGTCAGGGGAGATAATTTACACTTTATTTGGTTGCGGCCCCTGTGGGACCACAACTGTTGATGCTATTTTTTATGCTGTTCAGTTAGCAATGTTTGCCCATGTCATGTGACATGGTTATTTTATGACACATTAGTTTTAAATTTCGGCACATTATCCACTTGTTTTCCGAGGTCATTGAAACAGATGAACTCTACTTCATCTGCCACATGTGTCTTAGGCACAAACGGGAAAAGATGATGATATAAAAAACTAATATTGTTATGTGATTAGACATATGTTGTTTATTCTTTGCCTATTAATAGTGGTGCATTATTAAGTTTAAAGATAATCATTTTTTTCCTCCTCTTTTGATTGCATTGTTAAATAACTTATTTGGGCGTCGTGCTGTGCCCAGCTTCCTGTTTTCCCACCTTGAGTTAAGTACCAGAGATGGACACCGTATTCGAACACGAGACTTTCGGGCTAGAAGACAAGCGTCCTACCGCTATGCCACGCCGTCCGATAGTACTTTATATTGCAATTCTTATTTAATTTGAAGAAACTATAATATTATATTACACACATATTTGTAAATGCAGATAAAACAAAGTTTAACAAGTTACTGCCTAGATCTTATTTTATTTGCAGAAAAAAATGAATAGCTTGCTGTAAATAAAGTTAAATTACTAGTGCATCATAAAAATTAGTATCTTCAGTTAACAAATAAAAATTACTAAAATTTTGGTTTTTTTTTTCAAATAAATTGTCAACTATACAAACTATCCAGTAATTTTTTTTTACAAATCTAGACAAACCAGAGAAAACTTTATCATAGCTACAAAGGTTGGGTTCAACATGGGAGCGAAATACAACATCAACAATGTTGGCCTCAGCAGACGTCATATCACACAGAGTATTGACAAAAGTCTAGAAAGGTTGCGTACTAGCTATGTAGATCTTTACCAGGTAAAAGAAATTATATCAGTTTTCATTTTCACTGCAAGATTTACATTTAATGTAAAAATGTTAATGTCAAGTAATTTGTTTTGATTTAGCATCTAAGTAGCATCTAAAGACTCTTAAAAGATAAATATATTACATCGGTCTAGATGCTTAAGTATAATATTGTTCCTTAGGTGTTTGTTTTTTTATTTTTCAGAAATAGCCTAATGTATTGTTTTCTTGTAGGCACACATCTTTGATGATGGTACTCCTCTTGAAGAAACTTTCCGCACTTTTGATGACTTGGTTCGCTGTGGCAAAGTTCGCTACATTGGTGCCAGCAACTTTACAGGCTGGCAATTGCAGAAGCTCGTTGACCTTAATGAGAAGCTGGGATTAAATCCTATAATCAGTTTACAGGTAACACGCACACACACACACACACACACATATATATATATATATATATATATATATATATATATATATATATATATATATATATATATATATATATATATATATATATATATATATATATATATATATATATATATATGCATATTAAATAAAGACATAATTAGGTTTTTAACTTTTGATTTGAACTAGTTTATTATTAGGTCTGATTTCAGAACTATTATAATTTCATTTGCTACAAATTTTGTTAGCAGCATAATTCTAAGGTATGAGACATTATTTGGATAACATGACTGTGGTGTACACACATCCTATATTGACTTCTATTTTCAGCAACAATACAATCTTGTCAGCAGAGAGTCAGAACTGGAACCATTCCAGGTGTGTAAAACATCAGGTATAGGAGTCTTACCATGGAGCCCACTCAAAGGGTGAGTAGTGACTTCAATTAGGCTCAGACAATACATGTCTGTCCATCAATTCTTGTGGCCCGTGGTGGGCTTTGTCCTGCTTCACCACCCTCTTCCACTCAGACCTCGGTCTCCACGTCATCTACCCATGTCAGCCTTTTGGTGTTTTGGTTATATATCCCACTGACTTACTCCCCTTGTTAATGTGACATTCTTTCCAGGGGACATAACCACCATTGAAAGTTATCTGTATATTTCATACATCTCGTGCTTGGTTTCCAGTCTTTATCCATTCTCATCCATATATTAGTCGGATGATTTTTCTCCCACAGATATTCAATACTATATTTTATGTGTGTCTCATAATTGTATGTTTCGTGTTCTTTGTCTTTCAGATGTTCTTGTTTTGCAAGAAGTTGTGGCTGCTTAAGTGTGTCTTCTTCCTTGCCTGCAGAGTTTCATAAATTCTCTTAGTATTTTAACGTTCTCGTCTGTCGATGACCCCAGATATTAAAATTGTTTAACTTTTTCAAAATCGTGATTTGTAATTGATTCTTTTATCTGTTCTTCTCTTGATATTGCAATTTTTGTTTTATATTGTCTACTAGCGTGCTCTTCCCCGCGCGGATAGAAAAACGTCTGACGAAATATACAAGAAGCGTTTCATAAATGCGTTACTAATCCTGTATTCTTAAATGTGTGACCTTTTTTTTCTAAAACTGAGTTTAAATTTAAATGTAAACAATGCCTCCGCCTGGATCATATTTATCGGGGCACGGGTTTACCTACCGCATGAAAGCGCGGTGTCTTTTTCAATTTTTCCTAATTTATACGATATTATCTACTTATGCAAGTTACTAGCGCTGTCGATTGTAAATAGTGCCATTTGTTGGTCGTTTTTCTTGAAAACTGCTTAGTATAGTTTTTGTATAGTTGTTTATTTGGTTTCAATGTGTATTAGTAAACGTAATTTTATTTTTCTAAGTGTAACAGGAAGAATGTCATTGGTATAACAAGATCAAAATAGAAAATAAGCTTAGCAATTTAAAAACATATACTAAAGGGGTCATCAACAAATGACGTCACGCTTTTTTGACGATTTTTACCACCCTCCTCCCCTCCGTTAACCATCGTCACAAAAAGCCAGACCCCCCCCCCCCCCCAACCCTAAAATGAAGTCACACCCCTTCCCCTTCTCAAAATTGCAGTTGAATTTTTTTAACATCGATATTTTTCCAAAAACTCTGTCAACATAAAAGTATTTTAATCGATTCCTATTACAATACCGTTTTCTAAAACGCGAAATAACGGTTAAAACTCGTTTTCTAACATTGCTTTTTTATAACACAAAAGTGTGACGTCACACCATCTGAACCCCCTCCCCTCATCACACACCGTCACAAAATTACAGCCCCCCCTCCCCCCTATGAGTGTGACGTCATTTATGGAAGAACCCCCCCCCCCCCCAAAGCTTACGAAACTTTCAGTCTTTTATTTGTTTATTTATAAACGAACGAACACTTTACAAATTGCAATGCCGTTAATGAAAATTATTTATATTTTTAATTAGTGGTTTGCTTAGTGGAAAAGTGAAACGAGGACAGAAACCGGAGGAGGGTCGCATGGCCTGGGTGGCAGAAAATGAGTCAAGAGCCAACCAGGCAGTCCCTGCGTGGACCAGACTTGATGATAAAACTTTTGATTTGATAGAAGCGGGAGAAGCCATTGCCAAAAAATATGGTAAGCATACGATATCTATACGATACTTTTTTTCAAAAATGATAGGGGGGTGGGGGGGGGGGGGCCTTAGTCAACTTTCTTGAAAAATTTCATTTTTTTCCTCTAAAATCACCTTTGTTTACCTTGATTTTTTGGTGATTTTGAAATCTAGTAAAGATTGGCATCGATTATTTATTTATTTTTGTAAATTGAGTAAATTGTTGTTTTCCCCAAAAATGTTATCGGAAAAGTAATTATTTGTCAAGGTTATTCATTATTTTGCTAATACATGCACTTATATGACAAAATATATATTCAATAAAGCTTAAATTTGAGTTCGCTCACTTTTGTCAATTTTACGGTATAGATCTCAAAATTCACCAATCAGAAATACTTAAAATGGCCTCATTATGTTGCGAACATGTGTATCTATTATGTAGTAGAAGGGTTTGGCTGTCCTTTAGTTTTTTTACTTTCTCGTATATACGTAGTATAGAGAAAGTATTGTAATCGTGCAAAAAAAAAATCGAGATTTTTACAAATCTCGACGTTTCACACCTCACTGATACGGAAAAACATAATTTTGCAATCTTGTCCGTATGTCTGTGTGTCTGTCTGTGTGTCTGTGTGTCTGTCTGTCCGTGTGTAAACACGATAACTTGAGTACCGTTACAGCTAGGTTGATGAAATTTCATATATAAGTATTTAATCAAAATCGTAGATCCGTATCAACTTTTGAGCGATTTCCGATAACCGGAAGTGGTACTTTTCCTACTTTGAATTTTTCAAAAGCCTATAACTTGAGTACTATTTCAGATAGATAAATGAAATTTCATATGTAAGTAAAAGATCTAATTCTCTACCTTCTATTAAATTTTGAGTCATTTCCGTTGACTGGAAGTAGTACTTTACGCTACTTCCGATTTCTCAAAAAACTAATGTAAATTTTAAAAGTACTAATAATATTGCGCACCATTATGCGCTTTTTTATTTGGCGTTCATTTGGTGTGCAATTAATTTGTCTACGAGATTTTATTCTATTTTTAAAACTTTAAGTATTTAAAATGGATTAAAAATCATGTCTATAGCCCGAGTTCCCATCCCCTGTTATTTTATATAAGAATATTCGAGAAAGTTTAGGGGAGATCACTCCCGGTTTATTTAAACTGTGAAAGTTTGAGAATTGTTTTCGTAGAAACACATATGATAAAAAAATTTATGCGTTTTAAAAATTTATTAAAAAATTCCTTTTGTAAGATATCAAAATTTTATTTTAACAGATATTCTTTTGTCATGTCTACCAACAATATGCAAGGTTACTTTGCATTGTTTTTAATTATTTTTTTCAGTTATTTTCATTCTACTGTGTACCTAAACAATTTGATGCCAAATTTCGCCAAAAATGTATAAATCGTCCTCCAAAAAGTATCTATAAATAATTCTCTTCTGGGAGCCGTTAGAAAACAAGCTGCAAGCGCGCCTTTGCAGTCCCCTCTCTTCCTCTCTATCACTATCACTACCACCCCCACCCCCACATGATCTGGTGAGCTGTGGTTCACTCTAAATGTTTACAAATCGTAGAGCCGGGTTTAGTTACGGTTATTAGGGGCAGATAATTTAGTTTGAAATGATTTTAAACTTACTGGAGGTAACTAAGAGGAGGCTGCTATGAATTACTGAAAAGTAGAAAATAAAACAACTAAATAGCGGCGTATGATACGCCGCGGGTCGGCTCGTAATATTATATTGTTTGAAGTATTTTAAAGTTATACGATTCCAAAGAAGCATGTATTTTATAATTTGTAAGAAAATGTGTTTTCAATACAGGTCCCCCTTATCGATGTACAAAGAGTTGATAAAACTCTATATGTAATAGACTGACTCTATTCAAGTAAATAAAAAAAATTTCAAGACCCTTTAGTTAGAATCCGTTTTCAAGTTAATAGAACGTCCCTGAGACCCCTTAGGGAAAGTAAAGGCGGCTGGGCACAGTGCTGATCACAACATCCATTAAGATGCCGAGATAACAGAAACAGGTGAACTCTACTTCACTTGCCCCATAGACCACGAGGATCAAAATGGGAAATGTACTAAATTATTTTTTTTAAAGTAATGCTGGACATAATAAATCTGCTTACAGATTACAGTTACATAGTCAAACACATTTTTAACACTTAGGTCGAAGTCTAGCTCAGGTGGCCATTCGCTGGCTGCTCCAAAAAGACGTTGTGTCCTCTGTGATCATTGGAGCGAGAAATCTGAAACAGCTGGATGATAACCTTGGTGCAGGAAATGGCTGGTCTTTAACTAAAGAGGAGGTAGGTGGTGGCTAGCACAAAGGGGGTAGGTGGTGGCTAGCACATAGGGGGTAGGTGGTGGCTAGCACATAGGTGGTAGGTGGTGGTTAGCACATAGGGGGTAGGTGGTGGCTAGCACATAGTATAAGAGGAGGTAGGTGGTGGCTAGCACATAGGAGGTAGGTGGTGGCTAGCACATAGGAGATATGTGGTGGCTAGCACATAGTAGGTAGGTGGTGGCTAGCACATAGGAGGTAGGTGGTGGCTAGCACATATGAGGTAGGTGGTGGCTAGCACATAGGGGGTAGGTGGTGGCTAGCACATAGGGGTAAGGTGGTGGCTAGCACATAGGGGGTAGGTGGTGGCTAGCACATAGTATAAGAGGAGGTAGGTGGTGGCTAGCACATAGGGGGTAGGTGGTGGCTAGCACATAGGAGGTAGGTGGTGGTTAGCACATAGGGGGTAGGTGGTGGCTAGCACATGAGGTAGGTGGTGGCTAGCACATAGTATAAGAGAAGGTAGGTGGTGGCTAGCACATAGGGGGTAGGTGGTGGCTAGCACATAGGGGGTAGGTGGTGGCTAGCACATAGGGGATAGCACATATGAGGTATGTGGTGGCTAGCACATAGGAGGTAGGTAGGAGGTAGGTAGGTGGTGGCTAGAATATAGTATAAGAAGAGGTATGTGGTGGCTAGCATATAGTATAAGAGGAGGTAGGTGGTGGCTAGCACATAGAAGGTAGGTGATGGCTAGCAAGTATAAGATAACGTTTTCGTCACTTGTTTAACATATTGTTGATTCCATTATTTCGAATGCTTTGTTTCATTCACAATAAATTGTTTTTTAAACAATGTTAGATGCAGCTACTGGACGATCTGTCGGAAATACAACTTCCATATCCCTATGATCTGGTGTTTCACGTGAACACCGATAGACGCAATGTCAAGGTCGCAGAATAGTATGTGCTTTCTGTCAGCAAATAAATTCCTTACAGTCAGTTTTTTTGTAAGCAGCTACATACATGAGTAGACTTATAAATGTAAAAAAATATAACCTGGAAAACAAAATAAAAACTTTGTTAAATGGTTAGTTACTTTTGAGTTTCATTGAATTAATAAGTTGGGTTTTTTTTTCTTTTTTTTTTTTTTGGTAAACTTGATACATGTGCTTTTTTTATGTTAATATTTTTTTTTTTGCATTACAATATTGCTTTTTTTTATTTGAAACTTATTTAGTCCGCCCCCACCCCACGGTAATTTCAAGCTTCTAAGCTTAACTAACTACTGTCCGCTCAGTGCAAGTCCGGCTAAACCCAGACCGGTTAATAACCTTAACCTTAGTCTAGAATAAACACAAAAAAACGTTAGCAATTTATCAAATTTATTAAATGGAACCAATCAAAATTAAGAAAAAAATAATAGATGAAAAACTACAGACACTAAACAAAACAAACGTTAACTTGACAAAATAATATACACAAAACAATATATATAAAACATCCAGCCAAGTTGCACAAGCAACCTCACTGCAAGCACGAGGTGCCCACACAGAAACTGACCCGATCTACATTTCGCCTCGGGTCAAAAAGAAAGAAATTATACCCCCCCCCCCTAAATATTTTTACCCTAATTAGCTTGGTAACTGATTAATAATGGCTGTTGAAATATTTATTTAACCATTTTCGGTTATATGATTTATTTGTGATCTAATAAATACAATGTAACCAAGACTAACAGTTCAATAACATTATCATTATTCATGCAGCCCTGCTACCAGATGACAGACTACGTAAATCTATCACTGAATGTTAAATTGATTATTATTGGTTTGCCCATTCCATTTCCAAGTGTCAGCCTATGTTTTAGTACCTGAAAACGTGTTGCCTTATTCTGATCAATAATTACCATAATCCCTTAGTTACAACATCGTCACAATATGCCACCCGCGGTATACATGGTCACAATATACCACTCCCCATTTTACATCGTCCCAATATCATCAATATGCCGACCTACGCATCGTCACAATACATGCCAACCACATTATGCCATGTATACATCCCCCCCCCCCCCCCCCCCCATGACTTCACACAACTGTTTACACCTCTATTCTAATTTGTATTTTAAAAATGAAATTGTCTTTCTATCAAATTGTCATTGATCAGAATCAACATTGAGTAAGATATATGCTAAATATTTTCTTGTAAATTCAGTTCCACATTTCTTGAACCATTCTCACTGCTCATAACTGTTCAATACACACCTCTTCCCCTTTTCCATAATGCCGCTCGGAGCATAGGTCTAATATAGTCGAGAGCATCGCCCAATATTGCTTTTTTATTTGAAACTTATTTAGTCCGCCCCCACCCCACGGTAATTACAAGTGAAATTCCTGCAACTGCAAGGTTAGCGGTGGAATAACCATTAGGCTACACTAGTGTCAGAAGCGTCTCGGGATGGGGGGTGCGGACCGCATCGGGTGACACCATTTAGGAAGGTGACACCAACTGCAAAATTTACAGAGAAAAAAAAGTGGGGGTGTGTGACACCACTAATTCTTCCAGACTTTTTTTTTCTCCGGGGGGGGGGGGGGGGGTACATGTTCATTTACAATAGCAGCCATCTTTTTAAAGTTTTTTGGTAAACTTATAGCGGGAGATTCAGGGGAGGCCACTCTATTTTACAAATGGCTGCTGTTTATATAGCAAATCTTGCTCGCAAACACTGCTGTTTAAAGTTAATTTCTGGCCTATATTGATATATTTAGCCATTGATTTTGGTTTATAATTCAGTTATCTATAATATTTAACACAAATATATCACAATATAGGCCCTTGACAACGAGGTAACTTTATCGTACATTACTAGCCGCGGGCGATTTTATGTACCTTAAGTGCATTGTTGATGTTGAGGGAGAGTTCATATCATTTCAGTTCATAGTCATGCTGAACTTTTTAGTTTTTCTTTTCAACTGCCCATTTGGTGTATTTGTATACGACGTGACTACTCGGAAGAAACGTCTTCGCCCTAGTGGCTGGAAAAATGTGCGTAACGCAAAACTAGCTGCGCAATGGCCTGAAGTTGTAGGCCTACTAAAACTTTAATATTTAATACGAAATTACTATGCGTTGCAAGTATATGAAATTTATATAGAAAATATAATACTTTTAAGTGTCCGCCCCCCCCCCCCGAAGAAAGTCTACCAACCCGGGAAAATTTGAAGTGCCCCCCCCCCCCCCCGGAGAAAAATGTCTGGAAGAAACACAGGTGAAGACCTATTTCGTTTGGGATTAGTACTGATTGAAGCTGCCTAATATTTTGATTTGCTAACACAGGTGAGGTAGAGTCAACAGTGCAGCAGCTAAATTTGATATCCTTTGAGTCTGAATTCAGCTTTATCACTATCAGAAATCAGTGTCTTTTGCAAATGTCACATGTGATTTTTTTATTCTAGATTTATTTTTTTATACATTTAAGTTTTAAAATTTCCAAACATCACTTGCGTAATTGGTTGATTACGTATCTATTCTATTATTTTTTTAACCTGTGCCTACATCTGGTGCTGAAATAACACACTTAATGTCAACATTGTTCTAAGACGGAAAAAATCAGGCAGACCTTCAGAACAGCTTTGACAGACCGTCGCATTCCGTGCAAAAGATCTACCAGTGTCTGATCATAGTAAAATGAGGTCATCAAGCGAAATATTTTTACCCTAATTAGCTTGGAGACTGATTAATAATGGCTGTTAAAATATTTATTTAACCATTTTCGGTTATATGATTTATTTGTGATCTAATAAATACAATGTAACCAAGACTAACAGTTCAATAACATTATCATTATTCATGCAGCCCTGCTACCAGATGACAGACTATGTAAATGTATCACTGAATGTTAAATTGATTATTATTGGTTTGCCCATTCCATTTCCAAGTGTCAGCCTATCTTTTAGTACCTCAAAACTTGTTGCCTTATTCTGATCAATAATTACCATAATCCCTTAGTTACAACATCGTCACAATATGCCACCCGCGGTATACATGGTCACAATATACCACTGCCAATTACTTCACACAACTGTTTACACCTCTATTCTAATTTGTATTTTAAAAATGAAATTGTCTTTCTATCAAATTGTCATCGATCAGAATCAACATCGAGTAAGATATATCTGCTATTTACTACAACTTAAAATAAAATATGCTAAATATTTTCTTGTAAATTCAGTTCCACATTTGTGTAAAATGCAAGACATGGGACATCGCACTTCTTGAACCATTCTTACTGCTCATAACTGTTCAATACCCACCTCTTCCCCTTTTCCATAATGCCGCTCGGAGCATAGGTCTAAAATATAGTCGACAGCATCGCCCAAGCTTGGTTACTTCCTCTTAACAGAGGATAATATCTGAATATGTGACTATGGGATGGGGGTTTGTTATCCAACCCCTCACCCCCCCCCCCCCCTCGCGACGGACAATATAGAACGCAATAGTAAAATCGATTATGAAATATATAATTTAATCGTCGTCCACTCAGAATATGGTAAATGGATTAGGCGAGTTCAGTTGTTTGTTTTTTTTTTTTTTTTTTTTTTGGGGGGGGGGGTGGTTAAGTGGTAAAAAAATCGGTAAAATAAGCTGCCTCGTTCGAGGCATCCTGTTTATTATCTAATCTAATATAATACATCAAGTTTCAAAGACTAGTATCTTCTTTGTGAGTTGTTTAAGAAGCTTTCTTGAATGGGGAAAAAAACACACCTTCATTTCAAAACATATCAAAGAAAAGAATACAAATTGAAACGCTTTGGATGTGAGGAGGTATATATACCATTATTACATTTTATTCTGGTATACGAGAATATATATATGTCTGCTGCTGCCACCAGATCCCCCTTTCACATGTCTGCCGCTAATTTGCGATTTCATCACGACAGAGTGACGAGGAAGTGAGTTAAATTAAAACTTGTAAAAAGCCAGCATTTTTAAAAGTACCGAAAAATTCAAAATAGCGGAATTTTTTTGGGGGGTTCCATGACAACCAAAATTGTTTTCAACCTTTTTTTTTTTTTTTTTGCTGTTTAATACTTTTACACTTTCATGTTGTGCCTAACACGATTCAAAGGTTTTTTTTAGTTTTTAAATTGTAAAAAAAAATAGAAAAAAAAACCGCGCCTATGCCCCTTAATTTGTTTGTTTTGTTACTTCCATGGGCTTTTGTTGTGTCCTCATTTTGCTGTGCAATTTTTAGTTGCTGCACATCTTGTCGCAGGCAGGTTTTCTCATATCGTGTGGCAATTAACCATACACGGACAAGATTGCAAAACTTTTTTTTTTTTGCACGATTACAACAAGACTTTCTCTATTCGTATAGAAAAAGTAAATTAGTAAACACACTTCGTCATTTCGTCAATTTACAAGGATAATTATTTTTCAAACAAAGTACATTTTCAGTAAACAATGAAATTGTTAATGTAATTCCCTTCCCCCTGTCCATACGTCTACAAAAGTCGATTTTTTTCTCTTTACAACACAGCATTTAGTCTGGCCCCTACCCACGAAGATCTCCGGCAAAGGTTTAACCTGCCAGGAGCACGGGGATCCCACCGGCATAGAAATTGTAGTCATTGGGGCACACAAGCCATCCCACCTCACCAAGGCGCTGTGTCGTTAGGATGGTCCGGGTGCTGCAACGACGCCATAGGTGGCCCGCCTATGGCCTAAGAGTGTTCTGCCCGCACGCTCACACGATTAGCTGCCTCGTTCGAGGCATCCTGTTTATTATCTAATCTAATATAATACATCAAGTTTCAAAGACTAGTATCTTCTTTGTGAGTTGTTTAAGAAGCTTTCTTGAATGGGGAAAAAAACACACCTTCATTTCAAAACATATCAAAGAAAAGAATACAAATTGAAACGCTTTGGATGTGAGGAGGTATATATACCATTATTACATTTTATTCTGGTATACGAGAATATATATATATGTCTGCTGCTGCCACCAGATCCCCCTTTCACATGTCTGCCGCTAATTTGCGATTTCATCACGACAGAGTGACGAGGAAGTGAGTTAAATTAAAACTTGTAAAAAGCCAGCATTTTTAAAAGTACCGAAAAATTCAAAATAGCGGAATTTTTTTGGGGGGTTCCATGACAACCAAAATTGTTTTCAACCTTTTTTTTTTTTTTTTTTGCTGTTTAATACTTTTACACTTTCATGTTGTGCCTAACACGATTCAAAGGTTTTTTTTAGTTTTTAAATTGTAAAAAAAAATAGAAAAAAAAACCGCGCCTATGCCCCTTAATTTGTTTGTTTTGTTACTTCCATGGGCTTTTGTTGTGTCCTCATTTTGCTGTGCAATTTTTAGTTGCTGCACATCTTGTCGCAGGCAGGTTTTCTCATATCGTGTGGCAATTAACCATACACGGACAAGATTGCAAAACTTTTTTTTTTTTGCACGATTACAACAAGACTTTCTCTATTCGTATAGAAAAAGTAAATTAGTAAACACACTTCGTCATTTCGTCAATTTACAAGGATAATTATTTTTCAAACAAAGTACATTTTCAGTAAACAATGAAATTGTTAATGTAATTCCCTTCCCCCTGTCCATACGTCTACAAAAGTCGATTTTTTTCTCTTTACAACACAGCATTTAGTCTGGCCCCTACCCACGAAGATCTCCGGCAAAGGTTTAACCTGCCAGGAGCACGGGGATCCCACCGGCATAGAAATTGTAGTCATTGGGGCACACAAGCCATCCCACCTCACCAAGGCGCTGTGTCGTTAGGATGGTCCGGGTGCTGCAACGACGCCATAGGTGGCCCGCCTATGGCCTAAGAGTGTTCTGCCCGCACGCTCACACGATTAGCCATTGCTACTTCGCGAGATCAATGACAACGACCGCGACTGCACGGTGTAGGAATCAGCTACATCATTCTACACAATGCAATTTAAGTCGTTTGGCAGCCAACAGTGCTCCGTGACAATGGAATTCGTGATGAGCGGGAAGGCATTTAAAAAGTAAAACACCCTCGGCGAAACCACTGTTGACGTAGTTTCATCACCCAGGGATGGGTCCCGAAGGACACTGAAGTTGAGCCAGATGAGATAATGAGATATATTCAGACACGCGGACGTTAAGGGAGCAGTATCACCCACACTTAGGAAGAGAAACAAAAAATTTCACACAAAAAATATTTGACATACACATGTAAGGGGCTGGGGAGTTATTTAATTTTTTTTATTACAAAAAGGCGAATGTCGCTTTTTGTGTTCCTCTGAGGATTGTTGTGGTTTCTAGTTAAGTAGTCCGCTATTCTGGCGCTGATATGATCAGGATTTTAAAATGGTTTATAATTGCTTTGTCTTGTTTATATTTTGATGTTATTTATTCAAACTTTGTTTTGGAGTGTGGCTCCACTTTGCTTTATGTCCTGAATGTTAGTTATTGTTGTATTAGGGACTGTTTTCTTGTGCGTAGTATTGTTTTTTTTTGTTCGTGAATGTGGTGTGTGTACAGGGAATATCGAGACCTGTGCGTTGAAGAGTTTCTGCGTTACATTTATGTGGTGTATGGACGGTGGTCCGAAATTGGGTGTTTTGTTCCGTTGAGTTCTGTTTTTGTTTTGTATGTCTTGGGTGTTTTGTTTTGTCTAGTTTTTTATATAAGTTTTGGCTCCATATTTTGTTAAATACATTTTATTATATTGTTAAAGTTTTTGTTTTACTCTTAGTAGTTTTTTTTTAATTTGGACTAAGGTTAAGGATAAGATTTAACCACCCTGGGTTTCACCACGGTTGCACTGACCCGGACAGTTTTATTGATAATCCTAGGGCAGATAGTATAGTCGTCCTCCCCCTAGCAGGGCTTACATTTATAAACGAACGAATACACTTTAAAAATTGCAAAGCCTTTAATAAAAATTATTTATATTTTTAATTAGTGGTTTGCTAAGTGGAAAAGTGAAACGATGACAGAAACCGGAGGAGGGTCGCATGACCTGTGTGGCAGAAAATGAGTCAAGAGCCAACCAGGCAGTCCCTGTGTGGACCAGACTTGATGACAAAACTTTTTATTTGATAGAAGCGGGAGAATCACTGCCAAAAAATATGGTAAGCATACAATATCTATACGATACTTTTTTTTTCAAAAGATGCTGGGGGGACCCTTAGTCAACTTTCTTGAAAATCTTCATTTTTTTCCTCTAAAATCACATTTGTTTACCTTGATTTTTGGTGATCTAGTAAAGATTGGCATCAATTTTTTTTTTAAATTCAGTAAATTGCTGTTTTCCCCAAAAATGTTATCGGAAAAGTAATTATTTGTCAAGGTTATTCAATATTTTGCTAATACATGCACTTATATGACAAAATAATTTATATAGTCAATAAAGCTTAAATTTGAGTTTGCTCACTTTTGTCAATTTTACGGTATAGATCTCGTGGGAATTAATTTAACTCAAAATTCACCAATCAGAAATACTTCAAATGGCCACAGTATGTTGCGAACATATGTATCTATTATGTAGTAGAAGGGTTTGGCTGTACTTTAATTTTTTTTAAAAACTGTGAAAGTTTTAGAATTGTTTTCATAGAAAATCATATGATAAAAAATGTATGCATTTTAAAAATTTATCAACTAATTCATTTTGTAAGATATCAAAATTTCCTTATAACAGATAGTCATTTGTGTAAGCCCTGCTATGGGGAGATACCTAAAATCTACCCTTCTAGGCTTAATCTAACTAACTACTGTCCGGTCAGTGCAAGTCCGGTAACCCAAACTGGTTAATAACCTAACCTTAGTCTAAATTAAAAACAAAAAAACTTTTAACTATTTAATAAAATTTATTTATCAAAAATCTGGAACCAATAAAAAAATCATAGAAAAAGAATAGATAAAAACTGACACAAAACAGACAAAACAAAACCAAACAAAACATTACGTTCGACCATTTGCTGGTGTTGCACCGACTTATGTCTAGGATGGTCCAGGCCCTGACACACAGAAACCTCCCTTCATCCATTCTCGACATCCAAAAGTCCACACCAAACAAAACACTACGTAAAACCACTACGTACAATACATTACGTAGAAAACAATACGTACACAACAAACCTTTTACGCCAAACAAAACAATTCATATATAACAAAACATTACGTTCGACCATTTGCTGGTGTTGCACCGACTTATGATGTCTAGGATGGTCCAGGCCCTGACACACAGAAACCTCCCTTCATCCATTCTCGACATCCAAAAGTCCACACCAAACAAAACACTACGTAAAACCACTACGTACAATACATTACGTAGAAAACAATACGTACACAACAAACCTTTTACGCCAAACAAAACAATTCATATATAACAAAACACCCAGCCAAGTTGCCCAAACAACCTCACTGGAAGGGGGGGGGGGGGAGAGAAAAAGAAAAGGAAAACATAAGAAAAATGCACGGTAATGGCAGATATATACATAAATATATACACAAGTTCAAAATGCTACCTACTACTTCTATCTAGCTAAAGCCTCGAGTAAAACTAATCCTTACTATACAATTCTAAAAGCAATTCTCAAAAACAACTAACCACTGTCTAAAGAAGAACTAGCAACTTAAAAATAACGTGTAAACAAATTCATTGTAGAACCAATCTTTCCTACACAAGGAGCAGCCCGAAGCCATTGGTCTACATCAGGGGTCTCCAAACTTTTCAGTCCGAGGGCCGCATTAACTATCAAATTTCAGTTCGGGGGCCAGTTTCTTCCACGTATGTCTTTGATTTTTCTGGGCAAATTTCCTCAGCAATCACCGACAAACGATTTTTCCTTGGAGAAAAAGATCTCCGCGGGCCGGACGAGAGGACTTCGCGGGCCGCAACCGGCCCGCGGGCCGTAGTTTGGAGACCCCTGGTCTACATAAACAATATCCATATTGATAACATTAAAGTTAACACACTCCGCTAAGGCCCCAATGAAGGCAGACACAAAGCAAGCGATACTCAACATGACGCTGCACGAAACAGCACACACATTAATTCTAAACAACCTAAAACTCGAGGCAACTAAAATATACTAATCTAATTACTGTCTAAAACAACTGACTATTGACTAAGCCAATCCTAGTCAATAACAACACATCATAAAACAATCAAGTAAATGCACACACGCATTCACACCAGTTTAGGAAACACTCCTAAACACACTGACCTAAACCACGTGGTCCGAAACACACGCCACGGGTTTAGAAAACACAATAATACATTTTTAAAAATAACAAAATAACACACCACGCGCATACCAGACATGCCGATGCTCGCTATCTCGTTTTAGACGAAAATGAAAGAAAACGAGAAACATCGGCAGTCTCATTCATACAAATCACTTAAAGATAAAGTATAAAAAAAAACAAATACCTCCACGCGTGAGGTGCGCCACGCGCCCACACAGAAACCTGACCCGACCTACATCTCGCCGCGGGTCAAAAGAAAGGAAGAAAATCGTCCGAGCGGTCAATTTATACTGACCGCTTCGGACGGAAGGGGACCCCGTGGCCGTTCCCCATTGGACCACCATGCACTCCCAGATTCGCAACAAATAAAATAATACAAAATAATCCATTCACCCGCTCACATTTGTCATGTCTACTAACAATATGCAAGGTTACTTTGCATTGTTTTTATTTTTTTTTTCAGATATTTTCATTCTACTCTGTACCTAAAAAATGTTATATAAATCGTCCCCAAAAAAAATAGTATTATATTGTTAAAAAGTATTTTAAAGTTAATATAATTCCAAAGAAGCACGTATTTTATAACTTGTAAGAAAATGTATACGAGAATATATATATATATATATTGTGACCTACTTAGGTCGAGTCAGGTTCTATTTTTATTTTGACATTGTATAATTCCTTATATGGAGTGATTGTGCAACAACCGGAAAATTTCCACTGACTTATTAAGGGGTCTAAGACATAGAAATTTTCCATTAAGATCTGATTGAATGATTCTAATCAGATGACTATCCCAACCAATGGCTACATGAGTTGAGGATAATCTCCCCTGTTGCAGAAGTCTTTAATTGCCCCGCACACTCGCAACACGAGGCAGTCTACAGGGCGATTTTACCTTGATCAGACCAGGCCGTCCATATTGTCCGGCTATAGACTCTGACCATTTGAACGTGAGAGAAATTAAGTCCTGTGTGTGCCTTGCTTTCTTAAGTTGATTTAGGCTTCTAGTATAATATTACTCGTCGCTGAGTTATTCCAGAAGCTATAGCAGTGTTGTGTGGCCTGTAGTTATTTAGACAGTGTAGAAATCTGTGATAGTGTTTTTCCTACATTTTGTAAGTTGTGTTTTGATATTTTATACATTAAATATTTTAACTAGTTCAACCTTGTGTTTTGCCACAACTGTGTTCGCTGATTAAAGTTGTATGTAGATTGGATGAGTGTTAATTACAATAGTATCACTAGTTTACCCTAGACATAGAATTCGAGCCCTAGTGTGCCGTTGTGTTAGTGTTCATCCACTTAGGCCGTAAGGCATTTGCATATGACCCCGAAAAAAGAATCCGGGGACGTTCACCGTCTATTTGGCTGATAGATAGGGAACGTTACAAAGTGGGGGCTCGCCGAGATTTAGTCTGTCGTTCCAGTTGTTGGTCATATCAGTTAAATACTAAGGTTAGTTGGATTTAGTTGTTTTTCTGTCCAGTAGCGCAGTGTTCTTTCAACGCGCGCAAGCATAGAGTTATCTAGGTCAACAGCCAGACGTGTCACGATAGGAGGTCAAGTACACGGCCCAACGCACCGTGTTAAGTTAGTGAACCTAGGCTTGTTGTGATTTGAAAGTTAGTGTTATGGAGTCTTTTTTGGCTAATCCTACTTTCGAGGAGGTCGAGAAGTTGAGTAGAAAAGTTTTGATTAGTCTTGTTAAGGAATTGAAATTGGATTATTCTGTTACGCAGAAGTCAGAAGTGTTGAGAGATAAAGTTGTTGTTCATTTTATTAATGAAGGTGTATTTGATGAAAGTTTGTTGGCGGATGTATTACTCCGCGAGGAGAAATCTCTAGAAGAGAGAGAGCTTTTATTAAAAGAAAAGGAGTTAGAGGCTAAAATTGCTTTAGATAAGAGGAGGTTGGAATTAGAGTTTGGTCAAGTTAGTGATGTCACTTCTCTGGTAGATCCAAAAAAGTTGTCGGTAGGGCAAGTGATTGCCAAATTTGGGAAATTAGTTCCTAAATTTGATGAAACAGATTTGGTCGTTTTCTTTAACTCATTTGAGAGTTTAGCGAAGACATGTGAATGGCCCGAAACTTCCATTACTGCTTTATTGAGTTCGGTCCTTACTGGGAAAGCTGCAAAAACATACCAGGCACTCTCTCACGACGTTCAAAATAACTATAGTTTGGTCAAGACTGCCATTTTGAAGGCCTACGCACTGACGCCCGAGGCCTATCGGACAAAATTCCGAACACTCCGCAAGTCACCCACTCAATCATATGTGGAATTTCTCTTTGAAAAGGAGAAAATATTCTCAAGGTGGCTACACTCTGAGGAAGTTTCTGAGTTTGAGAAACTCAGGTCACTTATCCTAAGGGAAGAATTCCTATCGTCCCTGCCTGAAGAGATACGACTACACATACTGGATAACAAGATAACTGACATCCAGAAGGCTGCTGAGTCGGCTGACACATATATGTTGGTGCATAAGAAACCACCAGTGTCAGGAAACCGCCTCAACCCTGTGCTTCCCCTTTTTGGCAGCAATCCTCCTGTTGGCCAACACGTGAAGGCATTACAGTCCAGAGAGAAACCAAGATCAACTCTCAATCGTCGAGCAGTATGCCAGTTCTGCAAAAGGCCTGGTCATCTTGTCAAGGACTGTTACAAACGTCGTCAATATAACAGAGAGGTGGTGCGTACTTCTGCGCACTATGCTCTACCCCCTCAAGCAGCCAGTTCAACTATGAACTCTAGAATTCTAAAGGACTCTAACCCTAAGTGTCCGCAAGAAGGTAGTCAAGTCTCCACACATTATGTGCAGTCACATTTTGACTGTTCTCGCCACCATCCAGTTTCTTCCGAGTCTACCGATCTCGAGGGATCGAGAAAAGTTGACTTTTCATCTTTTATTGCCGAAGCCATCATTAGCAAACCAGGTGATCCGTTGTCTCAGCGGAATATCACCGTCCTAAGAGACACAGGAGCGTCACAATCACTCCTTTTGAAAAGTTCAATGGACATTACACCTGAGACGAACACCGGAAGGATTTCCATTATCCAGGGAGTGGGGACAAAATCTACTGTAGTCCCTCTACACAAGTTTGCCCTGAAACATCATCTCGTCGAAGGTGAGGTCATTTTAGGTGTGATAGATAGTATTCCTGTCCCAGGAGTACATCTACTTCTAGGGAATGACCTTGCGGGAAGCAAAGTATACCCCTGTACGGTTTCAGACCCTTTGTCAACAGTTCCAGATAATGATAATGAACTGTATCCTGCATGTGCGGTGACAAGAAGCCAAACCAAACAATTGGCTGACATAACGTCTGAACCACACCTACCATCATCGTCAAGAAATTCGACTCCCAAATTGGAGTCTATGCTTCCAGAAAACACAAGTCTGGGCTTACCCCTGAGGATATCTCAGGAAGACATCATTAAAGCTCAACAAGTCGACGCAGAACTCAAAGCAACGGTCGAAAAATCTCTATCATCTGACGATGGAGAATATTTCTCCGAGAACGGCCTCTTCTTTCGTCGCGCTATACCAGTGATTGCCTCACCAGCCGAACCATGGTTGGGTAGAAACCAGCTGTGGGTCCCTCCACCTTATCGGCATGAAATACTTAAGCTGGCACATGACCATCCAATGTCAGCGCACACAGGAGTCACTAAAACGACGGCGAAGATCAAAGAACTGTTCTTTTGGCCCAGAATGAGAAAAGATGTGTCGCGTTACTGCAGAAGTTGCTCGAACTGTCAGTTGGCCGGAAAGCCAAACCAGACAATTCCTAGGGCCCCTTTGAGTCCGATTCCTGTATTAGAAGAACCCTTTTCAAAAATCGTCATGGACTGTGTAGGTCCCTTGCCTAAAACCAAGGCGGGCAACGAGTACCTACTTACCTTTATGTGTTCAAGTACCCGTTTTCCCGAGGCGATTCCCTTACGGAACATTAAGGCAAAGACTGTAGTCAGAGCCATGACCCGGTTCTTCACTACCTTTGGATTACCTAGAATCGTGCAAACAGATCAAGGCAGCAACTTCACCAGTCACCATTTTCAGGAAGCACTAGCCAAGCTAGGCGTTACCCACATCACCAGCTCAGCCTACCACCCTCAGTCTCAAGGCGTACTTGAGAGGTTCCACCAAACCCTCAAAACCATGCTAAGAACGTTCGCTAATAGTAACACCCAATGGGATGAGTTTGTTCCTTGGATTATTTTCGCTGCGAGGGACTGTGTCCAGGACTCTTTAGGCTACTCGCCTTTTCAACTTGTGTTTGGACATTCTGTCCGAGGTCCCCTGAAGCTGATCCACGAACAGTGGACAGGTACCAGCGATCATCCTGTGGAAAACTTTGACGATTTTCACGTTCGACTGAAAGCCGTGTGCGAAATGGCTCACAAGAACTTAAGAAAGGCCCAAGTGAGAATGAAAGAACTGTATGATAAGAGTTCTTGTAAACGAACATTCAATCCAGGCGACAAAGTTCTTGTGCTAGTGCCTAATCTGAACAATGCGTTATCCTTGAGATATTGTGGACCCTTTACTGTGCATTCAAAATTAAGTGATTTGAACTATGTTGTCAATACGCCCGACAGAAGAAAGAAACAGACAGTGTATCATGTTAACTCACTGAAAAAGTATTATGATAATTGTAACAATTTTCATTCCACAGCTAAAATTACTTTACCTGTATGTTCAAATGTTTCTGATGATGTGATACATGATAAATTGAAACCCCCAAAATTGGTAAATTCTTCCTTTTTAGATAATTTGAATGTCCACCTTATGCATTTGTCCACAGAGGAAAGCCATAGATTGTCTCAGTTATTTGAGACATTTCCCTCTATTTTTGGGGATGTCCCCAAAGAAGCGAAGGTTCCACCTCATGATGTAGACGTAGGTGACGCAAAACCCATTAAACAACACCCCTATAGAGTTAACCCGGAAAAAGCTGCTTTGATAAAGGATGAAATTGACTATATGCTCAAGAATGATATCATTGAGCCCAGTTTCAGCAACTGGAGTTCCCCATGTCTCCTAGTACCGAAAGACGGTGGATCTTTCAGGTTTGTGACCGACTTTAGGAAGGTGAATGCGCTCACCAAAGCTGATTCCTATCCATTACCTCGGATAGAGGACGTTATTGATAAAGTTGGTCAGGCTAAGATAATTTCCAAAATTGATTTACTTTCAGGATACTGGCAAATCCCCTTATCTGACCGTGCAAAAGAAATATCTGCTTTTGTAACCCCTAATGGTTTTTATAGATACAAACGTATGCCTTTTGGTATGCGCAATGCTGGTCAAACTTTCCAGAGGGTCATTAACTCTGTCATTGCTGACATAGACCAATGTGAGGCCTACATAGATGATATAGTTGTATTTTCTAATACTTTTGAAGAACATATTGTTCAGTTGACTAACCTTTTTAGAAAATTGTCTGAAGTGAATTTTACTGTAAACTTACATAAAAGTGATTTCTGTAAAGCTTCAATTACCTATTTGGGTTATCAAGTGGGAACGAACCAAGTTCGGCCCATTGAAGCTAAAGTAGATGCTATTGTAAGGTTACCACCTCCCAAAAATTGTAAAGAGATCAAAAAGTTCCTTGGGATGGCTGGTTACTATAGACGGTTCTGTCAAAACTTTTCAGCTATTGCTGAACCTCTTACTGCATTATTGAAAAAGGGTGTTGAGTTTAAATGGTCAAATAAATGTCAAGAAGCTTTTTTAACCATTAAGTCATTCCTATCTAATGCTCCTGTTATGGCTGCGCCAGATTTCAGCAAGCCCTTTAAACTTGCCATTGATGCTAGCAACTTAGCCATTGGCTCAGTCCTATTTCAAGAAGACAACATGGGAATTGACCATCCCATTGCCTTTTTTTCCAGGAAGTTAAATGAAAACCAAAAGAATTATTCTACTATTGAAAAAGAGGCTTTAGCTTTGGTTTTGTCATTACAACATTTTGAAGTCTATGTCTCTTCTTCAACCAATCCAGTCAGAGTGTTTTCTGACCATGATCCCCTGAAATTTACCTCTAAGTTAGGACAGACAAATCAAAGAATATTGAGGTGGTGCTTATATTTCCAAAATTTTAATCTGGAAATTTCACACATTAAGGGTAGTGATAATGTTGTGGCTGATTGTTTGTCAAGGATGTAAAATCTTATTGCACACATTAATCATGTGACATGTTTTGTGGTTCATTAAGACCACACACAAGTGTTGTGTTTTAACATGGAAATGAGTGGTATGATTTTTGATTTTTTACAAAATTCCAATTCTATTGAATATTTTGTTTATTTCCAGGTGAACCTTAATTAAAGGTGGTTTTTGATTCTATGTAATCTTTTATAATAATATGTCTCTTATGACTCAATTGATATTGTAGCTAGTCATTGAAATAAAGGTCTTACCCTGGCGGGTTTACCACTTTTAATATCCTCATGGAAAAATTGTAATACCCTTTTTTGAGGGATTTTGATGTATAATTACTTTTTGAAGGGTTACTTCCCTTTTACCAATTGTAAAAGTTGGAGTTACTTCCCTTTTATGTTCAGGGATATTTTCATCTGGTATTATGATTTTGATTGCCTACATTTGTAAAACATTTTTTTTATTCCATTGCCAGATTGGTTCCTTATGTATGTTTTTGTGGAACCTATCTGTCACTTCCAAAAAGGGAGGGGATGTGACCTACTTAGGTCGAGTCAGGTTCTATTTTTATTTTGACATTGTATAATTCCTTATATGGAGTGATTGTGCAACAACCGGAAAATTTCCACTGACTTATTAAGGGGTCTAAGACATAGAAATTTTCCATTAAGATCTGATTGAATGATTCTAATCAGATGACTATCCCAACCAATGGCTACATGAGTTGAGGATAATCTCCCCTGTTGCAGAAGTCTTTAATTGCCCCGCACACTCGCAACACGAGGCAGTCTACAGGGCGATTTTACCTTGATCAGACCAGGCCGTCCATATTGTCCGGCTATAGACTCTGACCATTTGAACGTGAGAGAAATTAAGTCCTGTGTGTGCCTTGCTTTCTTAAGTTGATTTAGGCTTCTAGTATAATATTACTCGTCGCTGAGTTATTCCAGAAGCTATAGCAGTGTTGTGTGGCCTGTAGTTATTTAGACAGTGTAGAAATCTGTGATAGTGTTTTTCCTACATTTTGTAAGTTGTGTTTTGATATTTTATACATTAAATATTTTAACTAGTTCAACCTTGTGTTTTGCCACAACTGTGTTCGCTGATTAAAGTTGTATGTGTGAGCGGCTGGAGTGTATTTTTATTATTTGTAACTTAGAAGGCGAATGTATCGTTTCGTTTCATGTCGTAAATTGTTCGTATTTTTTAGTTGTGTAGTCCCGTATTATGGCGCCGCTGTCTCACTGTTTATGTCCCTGGTTATAGCTAGTTTATATATATTTCGTTTATATTGTTGTCATTGTTTATAGTAAGTGTCTTTTTATAATATTCTGTTGCATGTTTCGTCGTGTTTGGTTTGTTATCCGTGAATTAGGGACTATTTGTTTACGTGTAGCGTGTGAGGTGTGTGGAAGTCGGGTTCCGGCTTGTTCAACTCTGTCTTTTGTGTGTAAAGCTGCGGTGAAGGGAGCAGGCAGTCTCTCTGGTCATCCAGTGAAAAGAATAGCAAATTCGCACCATCCAGCCTTATTTATTTTGTGTTTGTGTTCGTCGTAGTCCTGGACGTAGTCCGAAATTGGGTGTTGTGTTTGATGTAAAAAGTTTGTTTCAGTGCAACCGTGGTAGAACCCACAGTGGTTGAACCCTAACCTTAGTCTAAATAATAAGCTACTAAAATAAAACAAAAACTTTTACAGTTAATAAAATTTATTGCATGGAACCAAAAGTTATAAAAAAAGAATAGATATAAACTGACACAAAACAGAACCAAACGAAACAAACTTTTTACATCAAACACAACACCCAATTTCGGACTACGTCCAGGACTACGACGAACACAAACACAAAATAAATAAGGCTGGATGGTGCGAATTTGCTATTCTTTTCACTGGATGACCAGAGAGACTGCCTGCTCCCTTCACCGCAGCTTTACACACAAAAGACAGAGTTGAACAAGCCGGAACCCGACTTCCACACACCTCACACGCTACACGTAAACAAATAGTCCCTAATTCACGGATAACAAACCAAACACGACGAAACATGCAACAGAATATTATAAAAAGACACTTACTATAAACAATGACAACAATATAAACGAAATATATATAAACTAGCTATAACCAGGGACATAAACAGTGAGACAGCGGCGCCATAATACGGGACTACACAACTAAAAAATACGAACAATTTACGACATGAAACGAAACGATACATTCGCCTTCTAAGTTACAAATAATAAAAATACACTCCAGCCGCTCACATACACGCCCCCTAAAGCTTGCGGTCACCGCAAGCTAACAAACTTGAAAAAAACAGCCCACAGGGCATAATCATAAATGTTACCAAAAAACTTTGCAGGAAGAACTTGCAAAAAAATCAGCCCACCGGGCACAATCATAAATTTTACAAAAAAACAATCTTTGCCAGAAAATCAGCCCACATGGCATAATCATACATGTTACAAAAAACAAAACTTTGCAAAAGAACTTGCAAAAAAAATCAGCCCACAGGGCACGATCATAAATTTTACAAAAAAACATTGTCAAAAAAATCAGCCCACAGGGCACAATCACAAGTCTAGCCTACTAGGGACTCTGCGCTCCCTGACCGACCTACGCAGAGGTATGTCAGGTACTGTGGGGTTACCGGCTGCTCTGGTCCCCGGCAATTGGAAAAAAATCAGCCCACAGGGCACAATCACAAGTCTAGCCTACTAGGGACTCTGCGCTCCCTGACCGACCTACGCAGAGGTATGTCAGGTACTGTGGGGTTACCGGCTGCTCTGGTCCCCGGCAATTGGACCTTATAAATTATGTGGCTGTAGCCTGGAGTAGCCGGCGGTATCACTTTGACCGGCCTTGGGGAGGGTGGTTGAGCCCGGGGAGGCACATATCTCCTGATCTGGGTGCTGGCCACCCGGCGGGTGCCAGAAGGGCCATCTTTCTTTTTAATGGCGTAACACCCGCCGGTGATCGGAGGTACTTCGACCACGACGTAAACTGTCGGGTCGTCCAGGTCTGCCATCTTGCGTCTGCCTAGTGGGGGTTGTCTCAGAAGGACCAGGTCGCCTATGGCCAGTTCAGCTACAGGTGCCTTTTTGACCTGCTTGTCCTTCTTGCTCGACTCTGTCTGGGGGCATCCCCCAGCACCACCACCCGGTGCCTTAATTAAGGATGGGTTAGGTGGAACCATTGCCTCTAGTTCCTTAGATTGGTCCACCTTTATACTGGTTATGCTGGCGTGTAGGCAGGATGTTGGGCCTGATACCACTGACGGATCTGGGTGAAAAGGTTGGTCTAATGGCTGTACCACCTTGTCGTCTTTCATTCCGGGGTCCCCTTTCGTCGCCTGAATGGTTGGTACACTCTTGGCAGACACCAGAGTCCTTTCGCGGGGGCGGAGGACCTTGTCCCCTCGCCATACCTTCGGTGTCACCCCTGGGGGCTTGATCAGGTGGGCCAATGTGGTCAGGTCCTGGAGAACGTTCATGCCTAACAAACAGGGTGGAGCTGATGAGCCACCCACTGGATCCTTTATCACAAGGAACCCCTTGTCGCGTATTTCTTCCTTGTTGATCTCCAGGTCAGTAATAAAATAGCCATTGTATGGGATGGCCAACCCATTTGCTGCCCTCAAGGACAGGGGTGTGTCTGTTCTTAGGATAATGTTCTTGAGGCTCCTGTTACAAAATGTTTCAGTGACCGTGCTGACTTGTGAACCACTGTCTATAACGGCCGTCACCGGTACACCTTGTAAATACACAGTCAGGGTGGGGCACTGTCCAGCCAGCTTGTGAATGGTGGAGCTTAGGCTCTGCCCACCAGCAGTAGTAAGACTCTGAATCACTGCGGCCTCCTGCTTCTTTGAGTTTCGACAATTGCGGGCGAGGTGACCTTGCTGGTTACAATTGTAACACATTCTTGTTTCCGCCTCTGGACGTCGGCGGGGTACCCTTCGGCTAGATGACACTTGAGGGTTCTGTGCCAACTGAGTCAACAGTGCCGATAGCTGCTCTGCGAGCTTGTCCACCCTGTCTTCCAGCTTAGACCTGGGCAGGGTGGGTTCTTCCTTGGGGCGGGCATGTAGAGCTGCCACATAGGCAGGTTCTGTCCCTGGGTCCTCGTCTCCAGACCATCGAATGGCCGCATCCCGTATGGCCAGGAAGGGGATCTTAGGGTCCCTGAAAACTAGTTCTTGCAACTGACGTCTGACTGAGGACTGGCTCAGCTTTTCCATAAACTGGTCCCTTAGGAACTCAGCATTCGTCTGAGGGACCTGCAGGGTGCCCTGTCGGGCAACAAGGGCCTTGAAGGCCCTGTGCAGGCGGTGCGAGTAGGCCCTCACCGACTCGTGTTGGCCCTGCACAACCATTTGGAGTTGCGCCATTAGCTGGGAGACGCTCCTCTTCTCCCCATAGACTTCTCGGAGGAGCCTGATGGAGGCCTCTGGGTCACGTTGCAGGTCATCTCCCCTGCAGCTCAGTTCTTCTCTCACAGCTTCCCCCAGGTACTGCCAGAGAAGGTCCTTCCTCTCTTCCACTGAGACGTCTCTTCTGGCCCTCCAGAGAGACTGGACCTCGTCAATGAATCGTTCCACCTCATAGCCGTGGCTGTCCCCATGAAACTTCCGGATGAGGATCTCCCTGGGTGGAACGATGCTGGTGGTTTGTGCCACCTCCGCCATCTCGTCCGAATTGGGTGTTAAGACTACAAACAATTCCTACGCTAAACAAAAACTAAACACATATGGTTCCATAAAGGGCCTATCAAAACAAAAAAATCTAACTAAGCTACACCTAGCCCTAGCAAAAAAACAAAAATTTAACTAGACTAAAGCACTGACCCCACTCGTGCTACCAATTTGTAAGCCCTGCTAGGGGGGGATACCTTAAAATCTACCCTTCTAGGCTTAACTAACTAATCTGTCCGGTCAGTGCAACCGTGGTAGAACCCACAGTGGTTGAACCCTAACCTTAGTCTAAATAATAAGCTACTAAAATAAAACAAAAACTTTTACAGTTAATAAAATTTATTGCATGGAACCAAAAGTTATAAAAAAAGAATAGATATAAACTGACACAAAACAGAACCAAACGAAACAAACTTTTTACATCAAACACAACACCCAATTTCGGACTACGTCCAGGACTACGACGAACACAAACACAAAATAATTAAGGCTGGATGGTGCGAATTTGCTATTCTTTTCACTGGATGACCAGAGAGACTGCCTGCTCCCTTCACCGCAGCTTTACACACAAAAGACAGAGTTGAACAAGCCGGAACCCGACTTCCACACACCTCACACGCTACACGTAAACAAATAGTCCCTAATTCACGGATAACAAACCAAACACGACGAAACATGCAACAGAATATTATAAAAAGACACTTACTATAAACAATGACAACAATATAAACGAAATATATATAAACTAGCTATAACCAGGGACATAAACAGTGAGACAGCGGCGCCATAATACGGGACTACACAACTAAAAAATACGAACAATTTACGACATGAAACGAAACGATACATTCGCCTTCTAAGTTACAAATAATAAAAATACACTCCAGCCGCTCACATATGTAGATTGGATGAGTGTTAATTACAATAGTATCACTAGTTTACCCTAGACATAGAATTCGAGCCCTAGTGTGCCGTTGTGTTAGTGTTCATCCACTTAGGCCGTAAGGCATTTGCATATGACCCCGAAAAAAGAATCCGGGGACGTTCACCGTCTATTTGGCTGATAGATAGGGAACGTTACAATATATATATATATATATATATATATATATATATATATATATATATATATGTCTGCTGCTGCCACCAGATCCCCCCTTTCACATGTCTTCTGCTAATTTGCGATTTCTTCATCACGACAGACTGGGGAGGAAGTGAGTTAAATTAAAGCTTGTAAAAAGCCAGCATTTTTAAAAGTACCGAAAAATTCAAAATAGCGGAGATTTTTGGGGGGGTGCAATGACAACCAAAATTGTTTTTAACCCTTTTTTTTTTTTGCTGTTTAATACTTTTACACTTTCATGTTGTGCCTAACACGATTCAAAGTTTTTACTTTTTAAATTGTAAAAAATAGAGAAAAAAAAACGCGCCTATGCCCCTTAATTTGATTGTTTTGTTACTTCCATGGACTTTTGTTGTGTCCTAATTTCGCTGTGCAGTTTTTTAGTCGCTGCACATCTTGTCGCAGGCAGGTTTTCTCATATCGTGTGGCACTTAACCATACACGGACAAGATTGCAAAACTTTTTTTTTGCACGATTACAACAAGACTTTCTCTTTTGGTATAGAGAAAGTAAATAAGTAAACACAATTCGTCAATTCGTCAATTTACAAGGATAATTATTTTTCAAACAATTTTATACTATTTTAAAATGACGAAGTACATTTTCAGTAAACAATTAAATTGTTAATGTAATTCCCTTCCCCCTGTCCATACGTCTACAAAAGTCGATTTTTTTTCTTTACAACACAGCATTTAGTCTGGCCCCTACCCACGAAGATCTGTCCGGCAAAGGTTAAACCTGCCAGGAGCACGGGGATCCCACCGGCATAGAAATTGTGGTCATTGGGGCACACAAGCCATCCCACCTCACCAAGGCGCTTTGTCGTTAGGATAGTCCGGGTGCTGCAACGACGCCATAGGTGGTCCGCCTATGGCCTAAGAGTGTTCTGCCCACACGCTCACACGATTAGGCATTGCTACTTCGCGAGATCAATACCAAGGACCGCGATTGCACGGTGTATAAATCATTCTACACAATGCAAGGGAAGTCGTTTGGCAGCCAACTTTCTCCGTGACAATGGCAATCGTTATGAGCGGGAGGACATTTTAAAAAGTTAAACACCCTCGGCAAAACCACTGTTGACGTAGCTTCATCACCCAGGAAGGGGTCCCGGAAGACACTGAAGTTGAGCCAGATGAGATAATGAGATATATTCAGACACGCGGACGTTAAGGGAGCAGTATCACCCAGACTAAGGGAGAGAAACAATAGTAATATAACTTTTACTTCGGCGCCCCACGTTTTTCATCGCTTATAGTAGAGTGATCGCTTGCATTATTGTGATGTATAGCATTTATTTTCTACTTTTTAGTTCAATCAGAAAACGTGGGTTTTTTCAAACTTTTTTAATGATTATTATTTAATGCTGCCTTTTATTTATTCTATACACTGAACATACTGTCACTAATTATTTTTTTAAACCAATAACATTTAGTAAGCCAGGTCCTACAAATCCTATATGTTTATTTCTTTACATTTACGGATAAGCTTGGAGTATTACAATTTTGTTTACTAAATTGAAATAGTCGCGTCCGCCGGCGCCCCTGCACGGTTCGATTTGGCGCCCTGGGCTATCATGTGAGCGCTATGCTGCATAATTTCGTTTTAAACAGTGCGATAGACTATGGATAGAAAGGTTACTAAAGTCTTTAAGTGAATCAAATCCGGGCGTCCTCCGGCACCCCGACAGGGTCCTATTAGGCGCCAGGGCCTTCCCGTGTACGCTATGGTACCTACGTTCGCGTAAGTGAGTTCAAAAGACTATGAATAAGTTGGGTACTATATTCGTTTACTAAGTTGAATCAGGCGGTTACGCCGCACGTCGTCATGGTGCGATTTGGCGCCCCGGGCTAGACTGTGGACACTTTGAGTTTTTCTTTGCGTTTGTGTTTTCTTTGTGTTTGAGTTTGGGTTTGCGTTTGTGGTTGTGTTTGCGTTTGGATTTGGGTTTGGGTTTGGGTTTGTTTTCGTTTGCTTTTTTTCTTTGCGTTTATGTTTTCTGTGTGTTTGTGATTGTGTTTGCGTTTGTTTTTGTGTTTTCGTTTGTGTTTGTATTTGCGTTTGTGTTATGTTTGCGTTGTTTTTTTGTGTGTTTTGGTTTTGTTTGGTTGTGGTTGGGTTTGTGTTTGCATTTGGATTTGTTTTCGTTTGCTTTTTTGATTGCGTTAGTTTTTGTGTTTTCTTTGTGTTTGGGTTTGTCTTTGCGTTTGTTTTTGTGTTTTCGTTTGTGTTTGTTTTATGTTAGTGTTATGTTTGCGTTTTTTTGTGTGTTTTGGTTGGTTGTGGTTAGGGTGGGCAATGCCGGGTTTATGCTGATTACTAAACACACAAGTTATGGTCCTGGCCGGGACGGCTAGTAGTTATTTAAAATAGTAGTGTATAATTTGGTACCCTGTCAAAACGGCCCGGGACAAATCGGCCCCGTCAAAACGGCCCCGTTAATACGACCCCGTCAAATCGACTCCCGACAAACCGACCCCGTCAAAATAGCCCCGTCAAAAGGGCCCCGACTTATTGGCTCCCGTCAAATGGGCTCCCGTCATATTGACTTGCGACATATAGGCTCCCGACAAATGGGCTCCCGATATTTAGGCTCCCGACAAATGGACTCCCGACATATTAACCCCTGACAAATAGGCTCAGGACATATTGGCTCCCGACAAAGCGGCTCCCGACATATTGGCTCCCGACATAAGGGTTCAAGACAAATGGGCTCCCGGCAAATGGGCTCACGACATTTTGGCTACCGACAAATGGGCCCCCGACATATTGGCTCCCGGCAATTGGGCTCCCGACATATTGGCTTTTGACAAAATGACTCCCGACATATTGGCTCCAGAAAAATGAATGATATGACCACTATTGGCATAAAAGTAACCATTGTGTCCTACCTCCAATACCACCATAACCTCTTTTTAATGCCCGAATGAAATTATTTTTTCATGAACCAACATTAATTCACAAACAAATCGAGCCCTTAACAGCTAAATTCCACCAATTCTAAAGTTTTGATAATGTTTAATTTACAACAGAAAAGATCTGTTGCTTAAAAGCGAGCACAGAAGTGTAAATGTATGATATACATGATGTTAACATGATAACAGCATTTTATTTTGATAACCTACAAGCACAGTGGCGTAGCGAGGTCGGGTGTCACCCGGCGCGGCACTTAATGGTGTCATCCCCCCCCAGAGGCGTTGCGACACTTCCCGGGGACAAACTTTCAAGTTTTCGATTTGCACCCCCCCCTCCCCCAAACTTTCGATTTGCACCCCCACCCCCTCAACTTTTTCTCTATATATTTTGCTATTTTTTGCCTTTGTGTCACCACCCTAAATGGTGTCACCCGGTGCGGTCCGCACCCCCCGCCCCCCCCCCCCCTCGCTACGCCCCTGTACAAGCATACTGCAGTTAGGAAGGTACAGCGTGGACCCTTCTCCCCACACAATGAGTTGGAACAGCCTATAACAATTATGGATGTCATAGATAGATGACCCTTAAATTAAAACATACTATATTTTATAATAGATAAACTAATATAAAAATAAGGCCTGCCGAACAAGAGATGCATACGTTGTATTACATAAGAGCGTTGGATAAGCTAACTCTAAAGAATATTGATGAAGGGGTCCCACTGGCAGATGTCATATTCAATGAGACCGCTTTGCCGGGAGACTTAGTCTATACAGAAACGGTATTGTCAGTGCAGTGGCGTAGCTAGGATTTTTGGGCCCATATGTAAAAATTATCAGTGGGCCCCTTCGTCAGCCGTTAGACCAGTGGCGTCGCTAGGTCGGGTCTCAGCCAGTGCGGCACTTCGTATTGTCACCCCCCTCCCAGGAAAGAAAGCATATATATATATATATATATATATATATATATATATATATATATATATATATATATATATATATATATATATATATATATATATATATAAGTGTGTGTGTATATATATATATATATATATATATATATATATACACATATATATGTATATATATATATATATATATATATATATATATATATATATATATATATATATATATATATATATATATATATATATATATATATATATATGTGTGTGTGTGTGTGTGTGTGTGTGTGTGTGTGTGTCGGCCTACATAGGCCTAAAATTTTTATATATGCCACATACTGGTACACGTACGTGTTTAAGCTTTAATCACTGCTGACTTAATAGTAACGATGTTTATCTACAGTCTGTTTATAATACAGTTGGATGTAGCATTGTTTTCTTTATAGTTTACGTTTACGTCGTGGTGTCACCCCCCCCCCCCCCCCTCTTGATATAATTTTCGATTTGTACTTAGAAGACTATTTAACTTTAACTAATG
Organism: Physella acuta; assembly: GCF_028476545.2. NCBI lineage: Eukaryota > Metazoa > Mollusca > Gastropoda > Physidae > Physella > Physella acuta. Next base: position 216,116 of record NW_026732160.1, on the reverse strand, counting down.
GATCTGGAAAATGGCATTTCATTCTATAAATTTTACAATTTTTTGCCTTTGGTGTCACCCCCCCCTAAATGGTGTCACCCGTTGCGGTCCGCACCCCCCACCTCGCCTTCGCTACGCCTCTGCGTTAGGCTACAGAGGAGTTAAACGGCCAATGTGAAAAAAGGCCTTTGTGCCTACAATTGTAACCGTTGTTTGAATAAATTGAATAAATTGATCAACTTCTACTTACGATGGATATTTTTTAATATATAAATATTCTGAAGGCAACATTTTGTATTTTATATGTCCTGATTTTGTATTTATACTATATTATTATGCTTGCCTACTACTGCTAAAAAGTTTATTTATAGGCTGATTCTCTCAATGTCTTCTTGCACGACAAAAGTGATATAGCCGGTAGTGTTATTATAACGATTGGGCTCTGTTTGACCCACAAACACTGAATCCCACTGCCGAAACGGTGGGGGGGGGGCTTTTTGGAACTTTTAACCTTTTCTTTTTTAAAATTATTTATATGTAACAAATATTAAAATTCCATTGTAAAAGTTTTAATTTTTTATGAGGGAAAAGGGCCCCTATGTGCCTTGGGCCCCCATGCCTTGCTTACGCTAGCTTTACGGTAGCGACGCCACTGTGTCAGTGGTCCTTTTGTCTGGAGCCAAATTGACAGGAGCCTTTTTGTCGGAAACCAAAATGACGCTAGCCTATTTGTCGGGAGTCGTAATGACGGGGGCCGTTTTGTGGAGAAACTAAATGGCGGGAGCATATTTGTCGGGAGTCGTAATGACGGGGGCCGTTTTGTGGAAAAAACTAAATGACGGGAGACTATATGTCGGGAGCCAAAATGACGGGAGCCTATTTGTCAGTAGCCTTATTGACTGGAGCCCTTTTGTCGGGAGCCTATATAACGGGAGCCTATTTGTCGGTAGCCTAAATGACGGGAGCCTATTTGTCGGGAGCCTATATGACGGGGTCCATATGTCGCTGGCCCTTTTGACGGGGCCGATTTGACGGGGTCGTTTTGACGGGGTCGTTTTGTCGGGGTCGTTTTGACGGGGCCGTTTCGTGATTGGCCGAATTGACGCCGCACGGTATAATTTATTTTCTCCTTTTTAGTTCATTATTACATGAAAGCTTGTTATTAAAACGGTTTTTATGCATATTTTTTTCAGTTCCGCCACTGGTTGGACTCCTATCGTGTAGTATAAGTAGGACCTTCACATTTAGTGTTGGGACTCCTATCGTGTAGTATAAGTAGGACCTTCACATTTAGTGTTGGGACTCCTATCATGTAGTATAAGTAGGACCTTCACATTTAGTGTTGGGACTCCTATCGTGTAGTATAAGTAGGACCTTCACATTTAGTGTTGGGACTCCTATCGTGTAGTATAAGTAGGACCTTCACATTTAGTGTTGGGACTCCTATCGTGTAGTATAAGTAGGACCTTCACATTTAGTGTTGGGACTCCTATCGTGTAGTATAAGTAGGACCTTCACATTTAGTGCTGGGACTCCTATCGTGTAGTATAAGTAGGACCTTCACATTTAGTGGTGGGACTCCTATCGTGTAGTAGAAGTAGGACCTTCACATTTAGTGCTGGGACTCCTATCGTGTAGTATAAGTAGGACCTTCACATTTAGTGGTGGGACTCCTATCGTGTAGTAGAAGTAGGACCTTCACATTTAGTGTTGGGACTCCTATCGTGTAGTATAAGTAGGACCTCCACATTTAGTGCTGGGACTCCTATCGTGTAGTATAAGTAGGACCTTCACATTTAGTGGTGGGACTCCTATCGTGTAGTATAAGTAGGACCTTCACATTTAGTGGTGGGACTCCTATCGTGTAGTAGAAGTAGGACCTTCACATTTAGTGTTGGGACTCCTATAGATGTGTGTGTTGTTAAAGGACCTTCACATTTTTTAGTGTTGGGCTCCTACCGATAGGACCTTCACATTTACAGTGTTTCTTCCAGACTTTTTATCCGGGGGGGGGGGGGCACTTGAAATCTTCGGGGGGGGGGGGGGGGGTCGGTAAACTTTCTTCGGGGGGGGGGCGGACACTGTTAAAAGTATATATTTGCTATATAAATTATATAAATTTCATTTCGTTCGGGGGGGGGGGGGCGGTAAAAACGCTTTTAAGTCTTGGAGCACATTCATACCAAGCAGGCATGGTGACAGAGATGCCTGGAAGAAACTCTGCACATTCAGTGTTCTATCGATGTGTAGGACCTTCACATTTTGTTGGACACGTGACGTAGTTTAGTTACTTTTTACTTTCTCGTATATGCGAAGTATAGAGAAAGTATTGTAATCGTGCAAAAAAAAAATCGAGATTACACCTCAATGATGTAAGCCCTGCTAGGGTGGGGGATCTCTAAAATCTACTATACCCTTCCCTAGGCTTATCTACTCAACATCTGTCCGGTCAGTGCAAGCCCGGCTAAACCCAGACTGGTTAATAACCTAACCTTAGTCTAAATGATAAAAACAAAAAAAAACAATTTAATAAAATTTATTACATGGAACCAAAATTATATAAATAAAAAATAGATTAACAAAACAGAACTTTAACGTAACAAAACAAACTTTTTACACCACACAAAACACCCAGCCAACAAGCAACAAGCAACCTTACTGGAAGGGGGGGGGAAGAGAAAAAGAAAAGGAAAACATAAAAAATGCATGGCAATGGCAGATATATACATAAATATATACACATGTTCAAAATACTACCTACTACTACTATCTAGCTAAAGCCTCGAGTAAAGCTAATCCCTACTATTACAATTCTAAAATCAATTCTCAAAAGCAAAACTAACCACTGTCCAACCAAGAAACTAGCAACTTAAAAATAACGTGTAAACAAATTCATTGTAGAACCAATCTTTCCTACACAAGGAGCAGCACTAAGCCATTGGTCTACCTCTACAACATCCATATTGATAACACTGAAGTTAACACACTCTGCTAGGGCCCCAATGAAGGCAGACACCAAGCAAGCGATACTCAACATGACGTTGCACGAAACAGCACACACATCAATTTTAAACAACCTAAAACTCGACGCAACTAAAATATATTCATTTTTGCCTAAAACAACCGACTATTGATTAAGCCAATCCTAGTCAATAACAACACATCATAAAACAATCAAGTAAATGCACACACGCATTCACACCAGTTTAGGAAACATTCCTAAACACACTGACCTAAACCACGTGGTCCAAAAACACACGCCAAGGGTTTAGAAAATACAAAAATACATTTTAAATCTTCAAAATAACACACCACGTGCATACCAGACATGCCGATGCTCACTATCTCGTTTTAGACGAAAATGAAAGAAAACGAGAAACATCGGCAGTCGCATTCATACAAATCACTCATATGAAAGTAAAAAAAAGACAAATACCTTCACGCGTGAGGTGCGCCACGCGCCCACGCAGAAACCGACCCTATCTATATCTTGCCTCGGGTCAAAAGAAAGAAAATCATCCGAGCGGTCAATTTATACTGACCGCTTCGGGCGGAAGGGGGACCCCGTGGCCGTTCCCCATTGGATCATCCACTCGCAGATTCGCACCAAATAAAATAATACAAAATAAATAATCCATTCACCCGCTCACACTGATACGGAAAAACAAAATTTTACAATCTTGTCCGTATGTCTGTGTGTGTGTGTGTGTGTCTGTGTGTCTGTGTGTAAACACGATTACTTGAGTACCGTTACAGCCAGGTTGATGAAATTTCATAAATAAGTATTTTATCAAAATCGTAGATCCGTAACAACTTTTGAGCGATTTCCGATAACCCATAAGTGGTACTTTTTCTACTTTGAATTTTTCAAAAGCCTATTACTTGAGTACTATTTCAGATAGATAAATGAAATTTCACATGTAAGTAAAAGATCTAATTTTCTACCTTCTTTCAAATTTTGAGTAATTTCCGTTGATCGGAAGTACTAATTTACGCTATTTCCGATTTATCAAAAAAAAAAACGCACGTAAATTTATAAAGTACTAATAATATCCCGCACTATTATGCACATTTTTTTAGGTGTTCACTTAGTGTGCAATTCTTTTTTTTACGAGATTCAATTCTATTATAAAAAGTTTAAGTAATTAAAAATGGATTACAAATATTGTCTATGTCCTGAGTTGCCATCCCTAGTAGTTTTATATTAGAATATCCGAGAAAGTTTAGGGGAGATCACTCCCGGTTTATTTACTTTCTCGATACGAACAAGAAAGAGTGCGACTAAAAAAATTGCACAGCAAAATGAGGCCACAACAAAAGTCCATTAGAGAACGGAAAAAATTACGCACCACGCCAACTGTTTGAAAAGATGGATTCAGAAAGTGATGATGAACGACGGTCTTGTTGTTGTGAAGACGAGTCTAGTGACGACGAGAGTAGACTAGATAGAGCCAGCAGCAGCAAACTGAAGAAAAAAGGTGGTGGTCGCAGACCTGCTGAAAACAGCAGCAGTGAGGAGGACACCTGCTGTCCCTGCGCAAAAGTCTTACAAGGTTTGAGAGCTGATAATCATGGTGACGAACAACGCGATCCATGTGCGGAAGTTAGACGACTTTATGGTTTATTGACAACTGCTTTTTTAGAATGTCACAAGCGAAACTATGTTAAAAAACAACGAGAAAAAAGTAGGCTCCATAGAGATGATGAATGCCGCCATCACAGGCAGTTGTTTGAAAAAGGCGCAAGGAAAAGAAGGTGTGTATCACTTCCACCAAACTGGAAGGAACGTGGCGCGCAAAAAATTCCACCACAACAACAAAGTCATAAGCAGCCATCTTGCAAAAAATGTGGAGGAAGAAAATGCAACCCTAAAAAGAAGTAGAGTGTTTTTCTTCAAAGAGAGGCGCTCCACCCACCCTCCACTTCCGCTCAGCAAACCTTTCATTTCAACAAACTCTTGAACACATCCCCCCCCCCCCCTTTTTGAACAGTGGACTTTGTTTGAAACTCAGTCGTAGTCAAATAATATAATTTTTGAAAATTGGTTTTTAGTACGTCCCCAACAAATCCTGCTGCTCAATACCACTCTCAAAATAATGCCAATGCGGAGCCTGTGGCCTGCAAATGCCCTCTGCCGCAAATGTGTGTTCACTCACACTAGGGGTCCATCGACGGCTTTGAGGTCCTTTAGCTTGCCCTGCCGCAGAAATGGGAGTTTCGCACTAGGTGATCGAGCGATCAGAAGTGAAGGCCTTGTCGTGAAGTCTCTCCTCTTCAAGTTTCGCAGATCGTCGTCGCCTCGTTAAAACTTAAAGCGCTTATTGAGCCCATGGATTTGAAGCCCACCACCGTCTACATTGCCTAATCTATCACGAGTCCCTGGTTATCTTAAAGAATTGACAGGAGCTCGTTATCAGTGAGTGTGAATATGAACAGTGAAGTTACATACTTCCACCAGGAATAATAATTAATAATGAACATTAATCTTTTCTTTTTCTGAGTGAGGGTGGGCGTGAGGGCGGGTATTCTTTTTCGGTTGACATTCATGATTAATTTGCAGTTTATTTGAAGGTTATGTGGATTCAGTTTCTTTTGTTATTTTTTTTTTCAAAAATACAATACAGTCCAGAAAAAATCCTGTACAGCATATAAAACCATGTCATTGTCTGAAGGTTATGTGGATTCAGTTTCTGCTATTAACTTTTTTTCAAAACTTTTTTTTTTTGAAGAATAAAAAATAATGGCATAGTGAGGTTTCATTTAAATTTATTTAAATCCCAAGTATTGTTTTAAAAGTTGTGTGATGTTCGTCGTTGGTGTTAGTCACTTTTTGAAATTAAACACTTAAAGATAGACTTTATACAAAACAGGACTTTTCAATTAATGAACACCTACTGTTAATGTTTTGCTTACTTAGAGCCTGAAGTTTCTATAAGTAATTGTCTGCTGTGGCAGAGAAAAAGTACCGGATGTGGTCCTCTCAGTGACATCATCAGCAGAGTTGTATTGAGTGACCGCTGTGTATAGCGTAGACTTGTCCAGTGGCCAGCCATTCTTACAAATTACTTTTAAAAAACAACAACATAATGACCATTGAATAGTTAGATTTTTAACGGGATCATTTAAGTCTCTTAATCAGTGTGTGCATTTAATATGGTGTTCTGTTGACTAATAATGCATATAATTTGGTTTTAATTTTTGGAATACGTATTGTTAGTCTATGTTATTTTAAATGTGTCGGGTTTTTAGCTATTTAGTTATATCTTTGCATGGTCATTAATCTTGTTTAACGTGTAGTAAAGCACATTGCGTCAGAGGCGAAGCGATGGGAGGGGGGCGGGGGGACATATGTCCCCGGGCGCCGACCTTAGGGGGGGGGGGCATCAATATGGGTTGGGAAACAAATTGAAAGTTCGAGGGGGGTGGAAATCGAAAGTTTGAGGGGGGGGGTGCTAATCAAAAGTTCGAGGGGGCGGTGCAAATCAATCCAAATCAATCGAAAGTTTGAGGGGGGTGCAAATCGAAAGTTTGGGGGTGCAAATCAAAAGTTCGAGTGGGGGGAGGTGCAAATCGAAAGTTTGTCCCCGGGCGCCGGGAAGGGTCGCTACGCCTCTGCATTGCGTTTTGACCATATTACGTTCCTCTACCACTGGCAAAGGTAACCCAATACCCGGATTCGTTATGAATGGTCATATACTGATTTCTACGAAACGTAAAGAATACCAGACAACAAAAAGACTCTCCGTGGACTCGAATACAACTGTCTAGGGTAAAAATGACACACGAAAACTTTCTGCCAACTAATATAACTTTTAAATAAACTACAACCTTCTAATATGACACAAGTTCAAATAATAAATAGTATATTAAACAATGAGAATATACAAATAATGCAAGACCCAATTTACGAGTTAAGGAATAGCACACGGAGACTACTAACGATGGTCAAGGTACTAAAATGATGAACACAACCTACGTTCTCAAATAGAGACACAGAATACACAGAGTACGTTGGTACTAAAAGATAAATGCTTCTGTTACTAGAGACTACAACGTGGCGTCGTACATGGCTCTCTCATGGATGTCTGGTCTGGACTGCCACGAGAGAAGAACATTCCTGGTATTTATGTGAGCGGCTGGAGTGTGTTTATCTGTTATTATAATTATTTGTAACTAAGAAGGCGAATGTCGCTTTTTATGTTCCTTTGAGGATTGTTGTGGTTTTTAGTTAAGTAGTCCGCTATTATGGCGCTGATATGATTTTGATTTTACAATGGTTTGTAGCCTGGTTATTGTGTCTTGTTTATATTTTAATGTTATTATTTATGCAAACTTTGTTTTGGATTGTTGCTCCACTTTGCTTTATGTCCTGAATGTTACTTATTATTGTATTAGGGACTTTTTTCTTGTGCGTAGCATTGGTTTCTTTGTTCGTAGTATTGGTTTCTTTGTTCGTGAATGTGGTGTGTCGACATGGAGGGACATTCTGCTGGAATGTCGAGGCCTGTGTGTTGAAGAGTTTCTGTGTCACGTTTATATGGTGTATGGACGGTGGTCCGAGATTGGGTGTTTTGTTTCGTTGAGTTCTGTTTGTTTTGTATGTCTTGAGTGTTTTATTTTGTCTAGATCTAGATTCTGGTTTTTTTATAATAACTTTTGGTTCCATATTTATTATTTTGTTAAATAAATTTTATTATATTGTTTAAGTTTTTTTGTTTTATTTTAGTAGTTTTTTTTTATTTTAGACTAAGGTTAGGTTATTAACCAGTCTGGGTTTATCCGGGCTTGCACTGACCGGACAGTAGTTAGTTAGATAAGCCTAGAAGGGTAGATATTAGGTATCCCCCCCTAGCAAGGCTTACAAATTGGTAGCACGAGTGGGGTCAGTGCTTTAGTCTAGTTAAATTTTTGTTTTTTTGCTAGGGCTAGGTGTAGCTTAGTTAAATTGTTTTCTTGATAGGCCCTTTATGGAACCATATGTGTTTAATTTTTGTTTAGTGTAGGAATCGTTTGTTGTTTAAAACACCCAATTCGGACGAGATGGCGGAGGTGGCACCAACCATCATCATCGTTCCACCCAGGGAGATCCTAATCCGGAGGTTCCATTGGGACAGCCATGGCTATGAGGTGGACCGGTTCATCAAAGAGGTCCAGTCCCTCTGGAGGGCCAGGGGAAACCTCTCAGTAGAAGAGAGGAAGGACCTCCTCTGGCAGTACCTGGGGGAAGCGGTGAGAGATGAGCTGAGCTGCAGGGGTGATGACCTGCAGCACGACCCAGAAGCCACCCTCAGGCTCCTCAGAGAGGTGTACGGCGAGAAGAGGAGAGTACCGCAGCTCATGGCCCAGTTTCAGATGGTTGTACAGGGCCAACACGAGTCGGTGAGGGCCTACTCGCACCGACTGCACAGGGCCTTCAAGACCCTGGTTACGAGGCAGAGTGCCCTGCAGGTCCCACAGACTGATGCAGGGTTTCTTCGAGACCAGTTTGTGGAAAACCTGAGCCAGGCCACAGTCAGACGCCATCTGCACGAGCTGATTTTTCGGGACCCCAAGCTCCCCTTCCTGGCCATACGTGATGCGGCCATTCGATGGTCTGGAGACGAGGACCCTCTTGCTGAACCTGCCTACGTGGCAGCAATAAATGCCAGGCCCATTGAAAAATGTTCGTTCAGGTCCAAGCTGGAGGACAAAGTCAACAGGCTCACCAAGCAGCTTGCTGCTCTGCTGAAGCACTTTACGCGGGACCCCAAATTTTCCAATGTGCGCCAAGCACCTCGCAAGCGCGCGGAGGTCCAATCAAAGGGCTGCTATAACTGTCACCAGAGGGGTCACCTCGCCCGTCATTGCCATATGGCAAAGAAATATGAGACCAAAGGGAATCAAGTGACACCGAAGGTATGGCGAGGGGACAAGGTCCTACGCCCCCGCGAAAGGACTATGGTGCCTGCCAAGGGTGTACCAACCATTCAGGCGACGGAAGGAGACCCCAGAATGAAAGACGACAAGGTGGTACAGCCATTAGACCAACCTTTTCACCCAGATCCGTCAGTGGTATCAGGCCCAACATCCTGCCTACGCGCCAGCATAACCAGTGTAAAGGTGGACCAATCTGAGGAACTAGAGGCAATGGTTCCACCTAACCCATCCTTAATTAAGGCACCGGGTGGTGGTGCTGGGGCATGCCCCCAGACAGAGTCAAGCAAGAAGGACAAACTGGTCAAAAAGGCACCTGTAGCTGAACTGGCCATAGGCGACCTGGTCCTTCTGAGACAACCCCCACTTGGCAGACGCAAAATAGCAGACCTGGACGGCCCGACAGTTTATGTCGTGGTCGAATTACCTCCGATCACCGGCGGGGGTTATGCCATTAAAAAGAAAGATGGCCCTTCTGGCACCCGCCGGGTGGCCAGCACACAGATTAGGAGATATGTGCCTCCCAAGGCTCAACCGCCCTCCCCAAGGCCGGTCAAAGTTGTACCGCCGGCTGCTACAGCCACATCGTCTGATTTTTTTGCAAAATTTTGTTTTTTGTAAAATGTATGATTGTGCCCTGTGGGCTGATTTTTTTGCAAGTTCTTTCAAAATTGTGTTTTGCAAAAATTGTGATTGTGCCCTGTGGGCTGGTTTTTTTTTTGCAAAGTTTTTGTTTTTTTGTAACATTTATGATTGTGCCCTGTGGGCTGATTTTTTTCAAGTTGTTTTTGTAAAATTATGATTGTGCCCTGTGGGCTGATTTTTTTCAAGTTATTTAGCTTGCAGTGACCGCAAGCTTTAAGGGGCGTGTATGTGAGCGGCTGGAGTGTGTTTATCTGTTATTATAATTATTTGTAACTAAGAAGGCGAATGTCGCTTTTTATGTTCCTTTGAGGATTGTTGTGGTTTTTAGTTAAGTAGTCCGCTATTATGGCGCTGATATGATTTTGATTTTACAATGGTTTGTAGCCTGGTTATTGTGTCTTGTTTATATTTTAATGTTATTATTTATGCAAACTTTGTTTTGGATTGTTGCTCCACTTTGCTTTATGTCCTGAATGTTACTTATTATTGTATTAGGGACTATTTTCTTGTGCGTAGCATTGGTTTCTTTGTTCGTAGTATTGGTTTCTTTGTTCGTGAATGTGGTGTGTCGACATGGAGGGACATTCTGCTGGAATGTCGAGGCCTGTGTGTTGAAGAGTTTCTGTGTCACGTTTATATGGTGTATGGACGGTGGTCCGAGATTGGGTGTTTTGTTTCGTTGAGTTCTGTTTGTTTTGTATGTCTTGAGTGTTTTATTTTGTCTAGATCTAGATTCTGGTTTTTTTATAATAACTTTTGGTTCCATATTTATTATTTTGTTAAATAAATTTTATTATATTGTTTAAGTTTTTTTGTTTTATTTTAGTAGTTTTTTTTTATTTTAGACTAAGGTTAGGTTATTAACCAGTCTGGGTTTATCCGGGCTTGCACTGACCGGACAGTAGTTAGTTAGATAAGCCTAGAAGGGTAGATATTAGGTATCCCCCCCTAGCAAGGCTTACATTTATGCCACCCCAGAATTATGGGATGTCCACCTTAAAGCAGAAATTAAAAAAAAAAAAAATTATGCCCCCCCCCCCCCCCCAAAGGCGTAGCGACCCTTCCCGGCGCCCGGGGACCAGAGTTTCTTCCAGCCCCCCCCCCCCCCCCCCGAACGAAATGAAATTTATATAATTTATATAGAAAATACAGACTTTTAACAGTGTCCGCCCCCCCCCCCCCAAAGAAAGTCTACCGCCCCCCCCCCCCCCCAAAAAATTTAAAGTGCCCCCCCCTCCGAGAAAAAAGTCTGGAAGAAACACTGCCGGGGACAAACTTTCGATTTGCATCCCCCCCTTTCAAGCTTTCGATTTGCACCCCCCCCCCCCCCTCAAACTTTCGATTTATTTTTCCAACCCATTTTGTGTCTAATCTAAATTTTAAAATTTCAAATATTTTCGATGATTATATAATGTTAATGTTGATTTAGCGCATAACGTGTAAAACGCGTGTAATTTTGATTTTTAATAGGACGTGTAAGTCTTGTTTTCTTATACTTTCAATTAGAAATCTTGTTGGCACCACAAGACCCTAAACAGCGTTTCAAAGTAGAGTTCTATTACACTATCTTGCATATATGAATGCAGTATTTGGAAGAGATGTTCCAACAATTAGAACAACATAATAGTCCATTTGGCTATCTTTATGTTATATCCTATATCAACAAAAAGACACCTGCGTATTTATTTACTGACTGCAAACGTTTAGAAACGTCGTGAATGCATAAAGTTAATAAGTATATTGATTATTGATGCTGTAGATCTTTGCAATGAGCTTCAAGTAGTAGCTTCTTAAGCATAAGTCCCCATCAGATGTGCTTCTCTACATAGTACAACCAAAATTGGAAGATTGTGTACCAAGTGGTGTTGTTTCCTTGAGAATACTGTAACACTACCAGTGTCCGTGGCAAGTGGAGAGCGCAGTTTTTCAAAATTGAAATTAATTACAGGGTCTGAACTACTATACCGCCAGACCCATGCAATGCGGCGAGAGGGGGGGGGTATTTAGGGGGAAGGGGGAGCAAAATCCGATACAAAAATATACATTGTTTGCACCTTCATAGACTAGTGGTTTTGTGATAACATAAAATAAATAGACTACAGCAGTGATTGTTCTACAGTAACTAACACACACTGTTGAGTAGAGAAAAACAACTACATAAGTTGTAGTTGTAGTATGAAAAATAGCAAACCTTTAAATCACTTCCATGACTTTTTTCACAAATTTTCGGCGGGCATAAATAAGATATTTTAAAACTAGATTATTTCAGACCAGAAATGAGTTTTAGCCTATCACTGTGTTGTTTGTCTTATGGTGGATATACTTAATAATTTAAAAATTAATAAAAAATTTAGTGCGACAGTCTACAAATATATATATATATATATATATATATATATATATATATATATATATATATATATATATGTCTCAGCTCCATAGAGTAAAACATGTTTTACTAGTGTGTTGAAGATCCGGAATTTTTATTCCAAGGGTTAAATCTCCAGAACCCCAAACATTTTTTAGTTGGTTGAAGACTGCTCTTGCCTTGCCCGTCCTTATTTTTATGTCTGCTTCTGTCCCACCCTGCTTATCAACAATACTTCCAATGAAGATGAATCTATCCACCCATTCTAGGGCTTCTTCTGCCAATGTTATAGGGTTACTGTTTGATGCATTGACTTTGAGAACTTTACTTTTCCCTCTGTGGATGTTCAGGCCCAGGCATGTAGAGAAATTAGCAACACTGTTGGTTTTATCTTGCATTTCCTGTTGTGTGTGAGAAAGAAGGGCCAGAAGTCGTCAGCAAAGTCCAGGTCATCCAGCTGGCTCCACAGTGTCCACTGTATACCGTTTCGCGTTTTCTCTGTTGACATCTTCATAACCCAGTCTATGGCCAGTAGGAACAGGAATGGTGAAAGTAGGCAACCCTGCCTTACTCCGGTCCGTACTGGGAAGGCCTCTGTAGTCTGTTGGCCATGCACTACTCTACATTTCAGACCTTCATTTGAAGACATAATAATGCTGACTATTTTCTGTGGCACCCCGTAGTGTCTCAACAAATTCCACACTGACTGTCTATCCAGGCTATCAAAGGCCTTCTCGTAAATCTATGAAATTAATATAGAGAAATTAGTTCCACTCTTGGGTCTGTTCAATGATGATGCGCAGGGCAGCAATTTGGTCTACGCATGACCTTTCCTTCCTAAAGCCTGCATGTTGATCTCAAAGCTGGGGGTCTATCGCTTCCTTCATTCTGTTTAATAATATTATGTTGAAGACTTTTCCTGAGATGGACAAAAGTTTTATCCCTCAATAGTTAGAGAATGCACTAAGATCGCCTTTCTTTGGAAGTTATATGAGTAGACCATATATATATATATATATATATATATATATATATATATATATATATATATATATATATACACCCAAGTCATATGCTTCATGATGGGATTTTGTCAGTGAGGATGAAAGAATGACCAAGAAAAGTTCGGTGAATGGGGAAGAAACTGGTGGAACCACTGATTTAGAGACTTGAATTATTACAACAGCCTAATTTTCTGTCTCCTCATTAAATTAAAACAAAATTAATTATTTACTATTTGATTTAATGTTTAGATATTTCAAAACAAATACAAAATCAACTTTGAGAAACATAATGCTTGAAAATACATTAAAAAATGACATTAATTAAATTGCAATTGGGGAGAAGTCAGTGATCAGCTGTAGAAAGGCCAAACAGGAAGTGGTTGTAGCAATCAGAAAGTTCAACCACACACATGGAATTCACACAATTTTACAATGCTATTGAATATCACAGTTGATGTGTTTAGCACATGTAATGTTAAGTTAAATGTAAAATATAGTACAATCTTTTGCCATGTAAAATTTAATATATCAATAGTAAATGATCATTATAAAATATTTCATACTAAATAAATTTAAAAATTACTGTTAGTGTTACATAATTACAACAAGAAATAATGACATTCCATTGAACAGCATGACTATCATTAAGTACAATATAACACTTTAAAACATACATATCCACAGCAGTTTTCATAAATAATACATAATAATTTAGGCCATTTTCTAAACATTCTTATGAAACATTTACCAATACTTTTATAAACATTTCAATGTAATTCATAAAATAATACTAGTTGTAAATTTTATTTGTTAAAGACATTTGATGTATTAAGTTATTTAAAACAAGTAGATTTCCACATTGTTAATCTATTGCAGTCTATGATTTACAAGTGTGGTACTGAAATTTTTTTTTAATTTGATCTGACCAGTGTTGAGGATGAAACACAATGTGGAATATATTCTTAAGTTAATCAGTGTTGAGGATGAGACACAATGTGAAATATATTCTTAAGTTAATCAGTGTTGAGGATGAAACACAATGTGAAATATATTCTTGAGTTAATCAGTGTTGAGGATGAGACACAATGTGAAATATATTCTTGAGTTAATCAGTGTTGAGGATGAAACACAATGTGAAATATATTCTTGAGTTAATCAGTGTTGAGGATGAGACAGACTCCCTGTAAGACCCAATGTGAAATATGCTCCTGGGTGGCCAGGTCAGCTTCAAACACAAGACCAACGCCCATTGCATTTCGTCTCTGTGAGGTGGTGTATACAGGTGTCCTGAATGTGTTCTGGAAAGAGAAATATTTTTTTTACTTGCATACCATATCCGAAAAATTATTAAAATTTACGTCTGTTTGCATTAGGAACTCACAAGAATTTAATATTTTTTTACTTGCATACCATATCCGAAAAATTATTAAAATTTAGGTCTGTTTGCATTAGGAACTCACAAGAATTTAATATTTTTTTACTTGCATACCATATCCGAAAAATTATTAAAATTTAGGTCTGGATCTGTTTGCATTAGGAACTCACAAGAATTTAATAAATAAACTATTCATTAGTTGTTTTTTTTGGCTTTTTTTTAAAAAAGATAGTTTTATTTAAAATAAATCTACAAACTTACATTGTATAAATTATAGGCCCTATATGTTTTATTTTTTCTCCTACCTCTGCACTCATCATAACTAATATTTAAAAATAGGTTGACTAAAATAATAACGATAGGGTGAAGCCACCTGTTGCAGTGGCGTCACTAGATCAGGTGTCGCAGTGTGCTGTAACTGAAGGTGTCAACCCCCCCCCCCCCCCCTTCAGATATTGGAAATATTATTTTATTTTATTTATTTATTTTATTTTATTTTTATTTTATTATTTATTTTATTTTATTTATTTCTATTTAATAATTCTAATTGGATTAAAAAAAATTGTTTTTACAAAGTTTATGATCTTTGTGTCACCCACAAAATGCACCCCTGCCCCCACCCCCCACCCCCCAACATCACCTCCTTGTTTTGTTATATCATCATCATTGTTGGCATTTTTATAAAAAATATGTTTAGTTATAACATCATCATTATTGACATCTTTATAAAACTATGTTTTGTTATAACATCATCATTATTGACATCTTTATAAAACTATGTTTTGTTATAACATCATCATAATTGACATCTTTATAAAACTATGTTTCACATAAAGTACCTGAAGTTTCAGCCTGTGAGCTTCAATGGGAATGATCTTGAGGACAGGAAGTTCTTGGATTAACTGTTTTGGTTTCTGTGGCACCAGCTGTTGTTCCCAGCCTGCTCCTTGTAGGTACAGCCCGGACACAAAACATCCTGCAAACATATAAATCATATGTCTTTGTATGTCTGAAGGTTATGTGAATTCAGTTTCTTTTGCTATTTTTTAAAACTGTATTTAAAGCCCATGAACAAAACATCCTGCAAGCATATAAATCATATGTCGTATGTCTGAAGGTTATGTGGATTCAGTTTCTACTTTTATTTTTTTTTTGTTCAATTACAGCCCATGAACAAAACATCCTGTACAGCATAAAACCATATGTCATTGTAGTAGTCTGAAGGTTATGTGGATTCAGTTTCTGTCATTAACGTTTTTCACTTATTCAATTTATGCGAAAACCTTTTTTTTAACAATAATAAATAATGGCATAGTGAGGTCTCATTTAAATTTACTTAAATCCCAAATAGTATTTTAAAAGCTGTGTGATGCATTCAATGTTGGTATGTTTGTCACTTTTTGAAATTAAACACTTAAGATACACTTTTCAATACTTTATACAACCAGGGTTGTTTTTTTTTAAAGAATTCACACATACTGTTCTGACTGTAAGTTAGAGCCTGAAGTTTCTATAAATAATTGCCTGCTGTGGCAGAGAAAATGTACCTGATGTTGTCCTCTCAGTGACATCATCAGCAGAGTTGTATTGAGTGACCGCTGTGTACAGCGTAGACTTGTCCAGTGGCCAGCCATTTTTACGGCATGTAGCCTGCACCAAGGCTGTGAGATACGACTCGGGGATATGCAGGCCAGACAGCCACATCACTGGGGGTTCTGCTTCGTTGACCTGCAGAGAATAACAAAACGTACTCAATATTCAACATCCGTTCATTCTTTTCATTAGTTTAATTTTAGTGTATTAAGTTGGTCTATGACTCTGGTCTAAATTTGTGTCTGACTGTAATGCATGGTTGTGAGATCATCATTTGATCTATTCAGCCGCTTCAATTGCGGAAAGGGATATAACCAAGTTAAGTGGACGGAGCCGAAATATTTAATTGAGTTATATCCCTTTATGAGAATATTATTATAGCTTTTTACAACCTACTGGTTGACATTTCATTGAAAATATAATTAATCATTATAAACTTGAATTTATAGCTTTGTTGATTAATTTTAATCATACATTTACACACAAAAATTAGATAAAAGTAAAATAATGTATTAAAAGTACATCTTCACTTTCCCTTCATCAACATCATCACAAAACTCCCATCCTTACTATGAATGTGATATTATTTATGAATGATCCTAACATTAAAATATTATAAAATTCTATTCAACTTTTGCAACTATAGAATGTTATTTTAAACAGAAAATGTTAGTAAAAATTTGAAAAACATCCATGCATAAAATCAAAGACAAAGACAAAACCACTTTCATTTAATTTCTAATGTAATAGTCAACTTACCCAGCTGTTGTATTGTTTGAACCTCCTCTCAAAATGTAACATCCAGTTGCCAAGGGACTTTAAGGTATCAGGAGCTAGACGTCTCCAGATGACAGGAATTTGACCATTGAACATTGACCGAGCAACATCGTCCAATTCACTGGACATGCCTACCTCTCCAGCAAGTGCCTGGATGGAACAAGATTGTAATTGTGAAATATCTTTGGCAACCACAGCTAAAATAGCGCTATATAACTACATAAGTTGGTTTTTTAACTACTTCAATATTTATTGATACTTTTACTAGAGATACAACACAAATTAATAATTAATTAAAAAATGAAATGTCTTAAACAGAGGATATACGTTATTATTATAGATCTAGATCAGGGGATAATGTGTTCAGTGGGGAATAGTGCTGATGACACTATCCTTTGGATGCCAGTCATTTAAACCCTTTACTTTATCTTGCTGTGGGGCGGTGTGGCCTAGCTGTTGAGCACTAGACTGCTAACCCGAAAGTCTCGAGTTCAAATCCGGGTTCAAGTCAGTAGAACGCGCCTTAACCCACAGAGCTCTGATGGGTCTCTAACTCAGGTTAGGGAAAGTAAAAGCGGCTGGGCATTGTGCTGACCACGCTATACCTTCTGATGCCGAAGTCACAAAAAAACAGGTAAACTCTACTTCACCTGCTCTGTGGACCATCATCTACTAGCTTCATCATCCCCATGTGTATAGGGCACAAAAGGGAAAAGATGATACCATTTTATTGCATCATCTGCAAATTAAAAAATATATATAAATTGGCAGGGTTGAATTTGACATACCCTTTTTAAAGTGACAAGTGATCGCCTCATCCGACCAATGAGAAGATTAAACCTCTCCAGCTCCTGAAGTAGGACAACAGTGGTTGGGCTGATGTCTATGCCCAGATTTTTCCTGATCTTATCCAAATCAAACTCTGCTGGTAATTTATTCAACACATCCTGTGCGATTTGATCAATGAATTCCTCCCTGCTTATTCCACTGGATGAGTCACCTATTGATAATTTTAATCATAATTTAGATTTAACTAACACATTTTTTGCCATAGTTTATACAAGCTGTTTTTTTTTTTGCAACAAAATATATAACTTTTTTTTATATTTTTAATGAATGGTATTTTATTATTGTTTAAAAAAAACATGAAATTTATTAAAGTTGCTTTTAAAAAATTTAAAGTTGCAAAAAGTTAGTATAATAACGGTTACAGTTATAGCTTATATATTGACTGTATAGGGGATTAATGCAGAATGTCCACTTTTTTTGTGAAATTAATACACATTTATACTTTTTAATTGGCAATAGTAAATGCTACCAAAGCATATATATGCTAAATATCAGAAAACAAAATTCAAAATATTTTTGAAACGTTATATTTTGCATTATTATAATATGAGAGTAAGATTAAGAAACTCATTTTTCTCTACATTATGTTTTTGGACATACTTCATCTGTCCTCTATACAGTTATGGGAAGATTAAAGCATTGGTTGAATAAAAACATGGACTCTAAACCAACCAGTTTGAGGCTGCAACTCCACCAAATGGTTCCACATGTCTCTGGCAGCTTGGGTGTAGTAGCCAATCTCTGCATTAGGGTGGAGACCAAACACTTCTGGAGTATTTGCCAGTGGTAGGCTTTCAATGTAATCTTGATAAGAAGACACATTTTCAAAAATAATATAATGATAAGGTAACAAAGCTTTAAAAATAGGATAATGATAAGGAAACAAAATTTTAAAAATAATATGCCTTGACATATGTTCAGTTTTAATGTATAGACAAAGCAAGCTCAGATTTTAAGGTGTATTGAACTATTGGATTTAGAATCAATGTGAATGCTGTTGGGAAATCATACAGAAAAGTATACAGTTTATGTATCTGTTTGTGGGATGGAGTGGTCTAGTGGTAGAGAGCTGGACTGCCAACCCGAAAGTCTCGAGTTTGAATCCGGGTTCAAGTCAGTAGACCATCCCTGAGTCCACCCAACTCTGATGAGTACCTAACTCATGTTGGGGAAAGTAAAGGCGGCTGGGCATAGTGCTGACCACACTATCTCTTCATATGCCAAGGTCACAGAAACAAGTGAACTAACTTGCCCTATAGACCATCAGGTTTGAAAGGGAAACTTTACTGTTTATGTATCTGTTCACAAAGCTTTGCTGCCTTTCCCTGTGACTGTACTCACCCACATACACATCCCTGGGGCCATCTGCTGGGATGTGGTAGTCCACAACTTCATCGTGGTAGAAGTGGAAAGGCTGGAAAGTGTCAAAGATGAAATCTCCCATGTACTCATCCATGTATGTCCTCAAGATACGTCGGTCAAAGTCATCAATGGCTCGACCTCCGTACATCACCTAGTTATTGAGGAAATAAAAAGTGTTAATTTTATAGTACTGATATTGAAGTATTGGTATTAAATACCAAAGAATTTGAACTAAGGCTATTTGTTTGTTTTTTGTTTTAACAGAGTTATTTATTAAAAATCACATATACAATTCAGAATTCATTTATAGACTTTTAAGTAAAGCTAATTATAATGATGGTTTTAAACACACACAAAACATTTGATATTACAGATTATGAAGTAAGATTGTATTGGTTTTAAAAGAATGAACCCACCTCTCCTATCAAATATTTCAAGCTGTTCCAGGGTATTTTAGTCTCAGAGTTTTCAACAGCTTTGGTCAAGTAAGTGTTCAAGATTTGCATACAGACTCTGAAATCACTTTCATTGAAGTCATAGCTGACATTCCAGCCAATCTGAAAATAGATTTAATTGCTGAATGTAAGCTTGACATTAACTTTTTTTTAAAATATGATTAAAAACATAAACTGGCAAATTATAAGCAAAATGTGAATAGCTTTACAGAGTTACTGACCTTGCCATACTTTCTTCTTTCTTGAACAACAGCATGGAAAAATGCTAAGGTGAAAACTAGTGATGAGAAGGCTGGGTGTTCACACTCAGCCAGAGAGGATGCTGGGATCTTGTGATAGGTGCTGCGCATGTTCAACTTCAGGCCATTGGGCGGCTCAGTCACAACCTACACAAAAAACAAAACAAAAAATTTAGAAACTCATAGAAAGATAAGGAGACACTATTCAAGTGCTACAATAATGGTTAATTTTAACTTTATTTAGCAAATTAATTTGTCTTAATACATATGGCACTAGATTTTTATCAAATTAAAATAGATCATTATAAAAATATTTTTAAGATTTTAGCTTTTTATTGCTTATCCTTTTACTTTAATGTATTGCAAATATATATATATTTTCAAGTTGTGTAACAATTTTAATTGTTTCATTACCCTAAGGTAAAAAAATTTTTTAAGATAAGCTTATAACTTATAACTTTTTACTGCTTACCTTTTTCTTTTATTGTATTGTGAATACACATATTTTCAAGCTGTGTAACCATTTTAATTGATTTCCTTACCTTAAGAGAGCGTTGTAATATGCTGATGGGGAAAGATGGTGTGGGTTCTGTGGTCAACCACAAACGGAAGTCTGGGTGGGGTTTGGTCATCTTTTCCAGCTGCTTGTCCAGCTCTCTCAGCCATCTAACAAGCAGATGGCAGTTCTGTAGCATGAGCCATTGGCCACGGGAGATTGCAGTCTCCAGGAGCTGAAGAGCTAGCTGTAGAGTAATATTTCATTGGCTGTTTGGGTTATGTTGTCAAGAAATATTAGATTAGTAATATGAGCTATGTTGTAGAGTAATATTTAATTGGTAATATTGGTTAAGTTATAGATTATTGATTGGTAATATCGGTTATGTTGTAAAGTAATATTTGATTGGGTTATATTGAATAGTAATATTTGATTGCCCAATTTTGTATATTATCAAGTAATATTTGATTGGTAAAATGGGTTATGTTAAGTAAATAAATTTTATATTTCTTTTAAAAAAAATTTGTACTACATATAGGTCTACTCTAAATTACAATTTCCCTTTCCCATGTAGTGAGGAAAGCTAAAGAAATGTATCCTACTTTCAAGAAACCTGAAATCTTATTGTATTATTCATTGATAAGCATATTGTATAAGACATAAATCTGTGTTTTAAAATCATTTAGTAGCTTAAAGCTGTATAAAATCATTTAGTAGCTTAAAGCTGTATAACATCATTTAGTTGCTTAAAGCTGTATTATCCAATCATTTAGTAGATTAAACCTGTATGATCCAATCATTTAGTAGCTTAAAGCTGTATTATCCAATCATTTAGTAGCTTAAAGCTGTATTATTCAATCATTTAGTAGCTTAAACCTGTATTATCCATTCATTTAATAGCTTAAAGCTGTATAAACCCACCTTTTCTTGACCTTGACCCATGGACAAAAATTTGAGTTTATTGCTGCCAAATTCAATCCGGTCAGCCAGTTTCATGAGATCGCTTGCGGGATCAGAGCCTGGGCTCAGTATAAAAACTATCGGAGACATCGGAGTGCTCTGCTCGTAAACAGTCTCAAAACTGATGATCGGCGGGGTGACGTATTTCTCACCCATGGTTTTGGTCACGTACTCGGTCACCGCTCTGTAGATCCTGTCAATACGGAAACAGCGGACCAGCATAAGACGCTGGAATTCACTCAGTTTTTCATCGTAGTTCATGGGGAACTGCTGAGATTCTGGAGTGTCGTGGTCAAACCACTGGGAAAAAAAACAAGTTCAGAATTGCAGTTTAAAATTATATTTTCTCATATTAGTAAACTTGTCCAAACTATTATTTTCCTTTTAGTACATTAGTATGTATATATATATATGTATAACATACATATTTTGAAAAAATGTAAAAGCCAAGTGGCATGGATTTACAGAAGAAACTATTATAGATCTGGCAAGGTGAATCAATGCCATTTAGAGATCTAGGCATGGTTTGTGTAGTGAGACTTGGGGATTAATTTTACTACAAATATATTTTTCTATTTTTGATTGTATTAAAAAGCATTGAAACTTTAAACAAAATACAGCTGATTGTTAATATCCATAGTTTTTTTTTACCAACTGTTACAATGTTATAACTGACTACAAACCTTTTTCCAGGCTTTTTCATTGTGTTCAATATCTTCCAGTAAAGAAGAAAAAACAGGAAAGTCAGTTGCCAAACGATTACAGTCTTCCCATCCCTCGTCGGGGAACCATGGGAATGGTTTTTTGCGCTTGCTTTTTTCAAGTGCTACTTTGCCCTAGTGATACAATAAAAAATATATATTATCAACAGTACCACATTTAATTATAAATATTGCACCCTAATAAAAGCTAAGAGAACTGACATAAAAATATTTTTATTACTAAAATTTCTTACCATTCCCTATTTAATCTCTACAATGCAAATTATAAATTTATAGGTAAGATTTAAATTTACTATAATGATAATATTTTGATACTTTCCATTACACATATTATAAATGATGCACACCTAAAACAGCTAACAGAACTTACATAAAAATATTTTTAATACTAAAATTGTACACGATTTCCTAGTTCATCTCTACAATACAAATTATAAATTTATAGGTAAGATTTAAGTTTATTTTAATAATACAATTTTGATACTTTCCATAACACTTGTTCTGACAAATCTTTACTTACCTTGATGAAGAAGTCCAGTTCCTCTTGAGTAACAGCTTGCTTGTCTTGCTCCAACTTGATGTTGATTTGGAAGGAGAAAAGGAGCTTGTGCTTCTCAAATATACCTAGAAAAATGTAGAGTAAAAAAAATTGAATTTTATAAACAGTAATAAATAAACAATTTTAAAATTTTAAATTGCATAGTTCAATCCTGAAAATCTTTTTTTTTTTAAAAATCAATGATAATTTATAGTGTTAGCAGCATTAAATAAATTTATCTTGATTTTGAATATTTTTTTTTAAATCACAAAGAGTAACTTAATTGACCTGTACAACCGTAGTTGTAAATATTGTGGGTAAGTGTGTGCATAATTTTTTTAATACAAAATTAATGATTATTTATAGTGTAAGTAGCATCAACTAAATTTATCGTATTTTATTTTTGAATGTAAATTTTTTTTTAAATAACAAAGAGTAACTTAATTTACCTGTACAACCGTAGTTGTAAATATTATGGGTAAGTGTGTCCATGATGTTGCGCAACCTTTTGCTAAGAATGGAATCGGGCAAGCTTTTCTTGAGTGAGTGCCCAAACACCTCCAGGTACGAAGCCAGTGAATACTGGTACATGGAGTTGACCTGGGACATCTCAGCAAGGACGAAGAACAGGATGGCTCCTCGCTTGGCAGCAAGACGGTATCCGTCTCTGAGCTTTTCTATGTCTATGGCAGTTTTTGCCCCTAGTTTCAGTTTCTCTGACACCTTGGGAATAAATTAGTAGATGCTAAAAATTAATGTGTGCCATAGTGTAATATTAATTTCTAAATTAAAGATATAATCTCTTTGAGATATAGTCATATATACATATATATATATAAATATATATATATAGACATATATAAATACAGTTAACTTCCCCCCTGCAAACCTATGTATAAATATAGATATAATTCAGATAAGTGGGTGTAGTTTCCAACCTCTGTAGCCTTAGTTTTTGTTTCTTCTAGTGTCTGGACCAGTTCAACGTTGTCCAACATGTTGCCTTGAGATGTAGCCAATTCTCTTAGAAGAGAATCTTCCAGATCTTTCAGGAGTTTCTTGTTAACACTTTCAACAGCAAGAGTTAGATATTTTTAAGGTTGCATTTTTTAAATTTAAAAAGTAAATTGTATCTAACACTGTTATAAAAACAAATATTGCATAGGCATTATCATCAGAATAGTTACTGTAAAGCCAAAGAATTATTTTAATAAGTAATATGACAGTAAGTTTATATATTAATAAGATACAAAGTCAAGCATTTGATGCACAAAAAAGAAGACCAATTAAAAATTTAAATGAGATCATGAATATGAAATAATTTACCTAGTTTCCATGATTAATCTTTCTCTTTGCTCCTCTAATTCTTTTCTTTCAAACTTGACAATGACACTGAGAAGTTGGTCCTCAAGTCCCTATAAAACATATAAAAGTGTTAATAGTGTTTGTAAAAAAAAATTTGTTTTATTAGCCTCTCTTTAAGAAGAAAAAAAATTGACATAATTTTGGTATACTTAAGTTAACTATGCAGTATGGAACTGCATGGCCTGGCAGTGCTAGACTGCTAACCCGAAAGTCTCAAGTTCGAATCTGGGATCATGTCAGTAGAATTTCCCTGAGTCCACCAAGTTCTAATGCATACCTAACTCATGATAGGGAAAGTAAAGGCAGCTGGGCATGGTGCTGACCACACTATCGTTTCTTCATATGTAAAGGTCACAGAAACAGGTGAACTCTAATACTCTTTCCCCATTGACCATCAGGTTAGAAAAGGGAACTTTACTAACTATGCAGTAACCATGCATTAAACTATTTCAAATTTTTAAATAGCAATAGAGGTATACAATAAAACAACCATGTTGTACATGGGATTTAATTAAAGGAATACATTTTTCATATACTAAATATTTTACTTCAAGAAATTTTGAGCTAAAACAAACCTTTAGTGTTACAGTGTAATTGATAACCATTGATTTCCCAAAAATGTTTGGTCCATATTTTGGATTTGCCAGCTTGGTGTTGAGGTAAAGTCTAAAATTGGGATCATAGTCAACTTCTTTGTCACCCAACATGACAAACTGTCTACCTTGATTTCCTAAACAAAAAAATTCAAATTAAACTTTATTAACCAATGTAATAAAATTTTAAGCAATAAAAACAATTAAACTGAAACCAAAAATGACACTTTTTTTTTTACTTAAAAATTAAAACATAAATAAGGTGTAACTTATTACCTTTGATATTTTTTTCCAGCACATTGTCAATAACAGGATCAATGTACTCATCCACATCTTGAAACAGGAATGGGAAGCCATATTTGATTGCCAGTTCCAGTTGTTTTAAGAAGTCAGGGTCATTAAATGTACAGACCTGTAAAAATTATGTTGGTACAAATGCACAAAAAATTATATTAGTTTTCAAAGTATTATTTTGTTTATTAAAAATTGTCATTTTCTAGTGTCAATGTGTTGACTGGCAACTTAATAATATAAGGATATGTAAAGTAACGTTATTATTAAATATTATAATTTCTTTGTCACTGTGACTAAAATGTCGAATCAAGAGCTATGCAACAATGTAAATAAACTTTGCAAAGCTATTAACCTTTAAATGTCACAGTGATTCAAATGTTGAATTAAGATATATGCAACAATGTAAACAAAGTATGTAGAGATATAAACCTTCAAATGTCAGTGTTATTAAAATGTTGAATTAATAGCTATTTCAACAATTTTAACAAACTGTGTAGAGATATCAACCTTCAAATGTCATTTTGATTTAAATTTTAAATCAAGAGCTATTTCACCAAATGTAAACAAACTATGTAGAGATATTAACTTTTAAGTGTCACAGTGATTCAGATGTTGAATGAAGAACTATATCAACAATCTAAACAAACTATGTAGAGATATTAACCTTTAAGTGTGACAGTGATTCAAATATTGAATGAAGAGCTATATCAAAAATGTAAACAAATTATGTAGAGATATTAACCTTCAAATGTCACATTGATTCAAATGTTGAATCAAGAGCTATATCAAAAATGTAAACAAATTATGTAGAGATATTAACCTTCAAGTTATTAGCTTCTTCTTTCTTCTTGATCCAGTTAAGGGCTTGCTGCTGTGGGTCAATGCACATGGGGAATCTGCTGGCTCGTATGGTCAAAATACCATTCTGTATAGAGAGCTCATCTGGGGGTAACCCTTCTGATGTCCACCTGATTAAACAATGAGTTACAATTTATTTTTCTATTTTCTGATTGCATTTATACCAAAAGTAATACCAAAATTGTATTACGTTTTTGCTATCTTAAAAATTTATTTTCAGACTTTGGACTCACTTGCTGATTTCTACATCATTGGTCAACAAATCTTCTAGTTTGAAGGGGTCACTCAGGGGAACTTGGCGTTCTTTTAGGTCGTTGACCCAGTCTTTGTAAACCAGGTCATTACGGAATTCCCAGCTGAAGGCGCCGACATAACTTAAGAAAGCTGAGCTGACAAGACAATCACCAAGGAGCTGGACTCTCTTTTGTTTCAAGTCTTCCAAATCTTTGCTCCATCTGGTAGAAATATATGTACAGATATATAGGGCAATGAAGTAGAAACATTAAGATTGTCAACATAAATTAAATAAGATAAAAAAATCATAAAAAACGTTTTAATAACAAGCTTTTATGTAATGATGCACTAAAAAGTAGAAAATAAATTATAGACTACTATTTAAATAACTATAAAGAAAAGCGTGGGTCACTTTAGTATCTATTGGATACCTTTACTAATGTTAAGGAAGACACCCACGCTTTTCTTTATAGTTATTTAAATAGTAGTCTATAATTTATTTTCTACTTTTTAGTGCATCATTACATAAAAGCTTGTTATTAAAACGTTTTTTATGATTTTTTTTTCAGTACTTTACATGTTTTATCTACAATAGAGTTACATGACTAAAAACCATTGCGCGCCTACTGAATATCACGTTCAGTAGGCGCGCAATGGTTTTTGAACGCAGCCATTACGTGGTCGTGATGGCGCAGCTATTGATGACGCGTGTGGTGTGGTTGGCTAGACATGCCTACTAATTCGGTCCAAATTTTAATTAATTCATAACAAATCAATTAGGCATCCAATTAAGTCAAATTTAGTTTCAGATTGCATTGTCTTCATGTCTTGACCCACGTGCCAAATGTGAATCGTATCGGTCAAGTAGAACTGTCCGAATTTTCACTCCTGCGTTTCCGTCTAGACCAGGGGTCTCCAAACTTTTCAGTCCGAGGGCCGCATTAACTATCAAATTTCCGTTCGGGGGCCAGTTTCTTTGATTTTTCTGAGCGAAGTTCTTCAGCCATCATCAACAAACGTTTTTTTCCGTGGACAAAAAGATCACCGCGGGCCGGATAAGAGGACCTCGCGGGCCGCATCCGGCCCGCGGGCCGTAGTTTGGAGACCCCTGGTCTAGACTGACGACTGACGAGGAAGTGAGTTAAATAAAAGCTTGTAAAAAGGAGCTTTTTTAAACCTATATTATGTACCATTTAAAATTGCTGTATAATCATGTTTTGAGAACTAATTTTTTAAAAAGGAGATTTTAACTTTTATAATGATCTATATAAGAAACATAGCCCAGAGATTTACAAAGTGTAATGTATTTAATTTTGGCTACTTTGAAAACTGCAAAAATATCAAGCTTATTATGAAGGATGATTACTCTCTAGCCTATGGTTCTATGAAACTGATAAAAGCTTTTTATTCCATTTTTGGAAAACTGACCTGATATTTTCAGAACCAAGACCTGAAATCAGCTTGTCTGCTGCAATCAATCTTCTCTCCATAATCCTGGCTTCCTCTTCCAGAGCCTGTTTCTCAGTCATGGCCTTCTCATATTTACTATTTAGCTCTTTCAGCTCTTCTTCCAAAGCCTGAACTTCTTTAGTAACTTTTTCTAGATCACGTTTGGCCTGTCATATAATTTTAACACCATTAGTTGTCATATTTCTTTATGATAAAGACATAGATCATAATTAAATAACAATATTATAATAATTTTTTTAAATATAATTATATAATTATATAAATATAATACTTATATTATATATAAATATAATAATTTAATATAATAATGATATTATTTTCTCTATACATCCAATGTTTGAATTTAGAAAATAGAATTTACCTGGTGGAAATTTCTTTCCAATTTGGCGACTTTTTCTCTCTTTGGTTTGATCTCTTTGGCCACGGCACAATAGCCACAAACTGCTTCAACAAACTTGAGCAGGCCAGCACCGGCCTTGCTGATGGCTTTCATTTGGTCAGGTGTCATATCAATATCCTTCAACAAGCCTGTGGACACAATTTTCAGCCAATCAGAAAAATTCAACATTAAAAACCTCTATTTAAAATTTATTTGGCCCTCAGCTAATAACAAAAATAAGGTCTTTGAAACGTAATGATGCCCTGTGTCAATGACAAAATGTTGCCTTTTGTTTAGTTTAAAATACTAAATGGAGACCCAAAACATTGTCAGCAAAATAAGATATCTTGTAAAATTGTTTTTTTACCAATATGTTTTTATTCTTTTTTATATAGTGCCCTAAGAAGGGTAAATAATCTTAGGCACATAATAAGAAAAATATATTCCTAACAAGTTCCTTAATGCAAATTACCTTTTACAGTTGTCAACTGTTTTTGTCCAATGTTGTCCACATCCATCTCTTTGAGGGCCCTCAAGAAATTGGCCTCAGACATCATGCCCCTAGCAGACTTCCATGAGACCTCACGTATTCCCTTCATGACAACAATACACTCACACACTGTCTGGACCTCCCTGGGTGGCTTGGCAAAAGATCTGAAGTTAAGAAAAGTTTAATTTAGTGGCAGGCAAAAGGTCTGAAGTTACGAAAAGTTTAATTTACTGGCGGGCAAAAGATCTGAAGTTAAGAAAAGTTTAATTTAGTGGCAGTTTAAAAACATAAAGTTGAAAAAAGTTTAATTTAGTTTCAGACAAATAGATATGAAGTTAAGAAAATTGTAATTTAGTAGCAAGCATTTTTTTTTAAATATAGAAATGTATTTGACTAAAATCTTTGTAAAAAATGAAAATGAACAAGACTACAATAATTGATTTAATACCTAATTTCAGTTACATCCTGCTTATCAAGGTCATCTAGTGCAATTCTGGCAGCTTCAAGTGCAGGTAAAGCTTCTGCTAATGCATCTTCTGCATCTTTCTGTCAAAAGAGAATCATTTATGCACAATACTTCTGCATAATGTTAATAACAATGATCAATACTTTATTACTATCATCAAGCTTTAACTTTAGAATAGGCTATATTTTTTTTAAAACGACCTGTAGCTTTATTTTAACACTTGAAATCTCTTTTGTGTAAAAAAAAATTTTTTGAAAACCCCAACTTAGTCCACTTCAATGATTTTGCTTAGCTGATGATGTAAAAAAAAAAAAAAATTCCAACCTTTTCCACTTCAATGATTTTGCTCTGCTCAGCAATCTCCTCTCCCTTGGCCTCAGCAAAAGCCTTCTTCTCCGTGGCTGCTTTGGTGCCTCTTGCTATTTCATCCAGCAGGACCTCACAAGCAGCTGTCTTCTCTGTGACTGCAACTTTCTGCACCGCCAGCTTCTCATTCAACACAGCCAGCATCTCACTGGCATCAGCAATTTTCTGGAGACCGCCTTGCAAGCGCTCACACTTTAAAAAAAATATTGAATCCCTAAAGTAGTTCTTTGGTGTGGATGTCACTTTTTAAATTTTGAATACTATACACAAAGGTTTTGTATCTCCTGATACCTACTGAGACTCATCATGAAGAGAAATGAGTTTTTGTTGTTTATTTTATAAGATGCTCTACAACAAACCTAAATATAAAGCTGACTCTAATGATTCACTCACAATTTACCATAAGTAATGGAGTGCACACAAATAAACAAATACTTAGAAAAGGCTTTTAAACTAGAAAATTATAAACAGTTTCTTTCAGGCATATATCTGGGGACTAGCATAGTGCTGACCAAACTATCACTTCATATGCTGAATTCACTGAAACAGATGATCTCTAATTCGTCTGCCCCATGGATCTTGGACATGAACAGGAAAAGATAATATATCTGTGGGGAAGGGCAATGCCTCCCCTGAGCACATCCACCACACCCCACTCCCCCAAACAAAATAGAAAAGATAAAATTTATATAGAAAATAATATATACTTTAACCATTGTCAGCCCCCCCCCCCCCCCACTCTCCTTCCCCTCCCTGTCTGAAAGAAACACTGATTACATAAAATATTTTAGCAATAGAGATGCAGCAATAAAGATACCTGGCTAAGAATAAACTTGTCTTGATCGTCCAAAAGTTTAACGTATGTGTTGATGAAGTCCAGATAGTTTTTAGGAGTGACATAGTTGTTTCTGCGGAGCCGCTGTAAAAATTTGATGCTGTATGCGCCAATAGACTGATGCACCATGACAACATGGGCGACAATGTCTTCACGCTTGTCTGTTGGAATCAGCTGATTCTAAATTAGAAAGTTTTAACATATAGTCCCGACAATTTCAAAATTTTTAAACATCACCATTTGTTGAAACGTTATGTATTTAATTAAATTTCACAGTACGTAAAAAGCAGTCATCCAATTAAAAAAAAATTTTTAAATTAGAACCAAGAGCAATGTTTTCCAAAAATTAATCATTTACCTCTGAAGAAATGAAGACGCTTGCCACTGCGTACAGTGCTTGTTCTGGCCATGGGAAGAACCAGTCAATACTTGCATTGTTGACAGTTCCTAGAGAAACACTTCATTTATTAGACCAACAGGCATTGTTAAATCTCATAATTTTCTCTTTTCTTTTTTTAAATACTTTAAATTATTATTTGTTTATAGTTTTTTTTTAGTTGTCTTTACATTGCTTCAAATTTGCTAAACTTGTAAATCCTTGTTATTTTTTTTTAAAATCTTTATTTCTCTATGTAAATATGTGTTTTTGTTTCTCTATGTAAATATGTTTTTGTTTCTCTATGTAAATATGTGTTTTTGTTTCTCTATGTAAATATGTGTTTTTGTTTCTCTATGTAAATATGTTTTGTTTCTCTATGTAAATATGTGTTTTTGTTTCTCTATGTAAATATGTGTTTTTGTTTCTCTATGTAAATATGTGTTTTTGTTTCTCTATGTAAATATGTGTTTTTGTTTCTCTATGTAAATATGTTTTGTTTCTCTATGTAAATATGTGTTTTTGTTTCTCTATGTAAATATGTGTTTTTGTTTCTCTATGTAAATATGTGTTTTTGTTTCTCTATGTAAATATGTGTTTTTGTTTCTCTATGTAAATATGTGTTTTTGTTTCTCTATGTAAATATGTGTTTTTATTTCTCTATGTAAATATGTGTTTTTGTTTCTCTATGTAAATATGTGTTTTTGTTTCTCTACGTAAATATGTGTTTTTATTTCTCCATGTAAATATGTGTTCTGGTGTTATGGAAAGAGTAGGCCTACCTGGGAAATTCCTGCACCTTGTCCTCAGGGTGTCTCCAACAGGGGACATGGCCAGGACAATGTGAAGGTTGTTGGCACATTTGTTGATGAAGTATTGCCAGATCATCTCCTTAGCATGACCTGCTCCAGCCCTCAAAGCTTCATCTCTCAGCTGTAAAAGTGTTAAAAAATAGTGGAATAGTTAGTACCTTATACAAAATGTTTTTTTTTTAAATTATTTTTATAGAAATGGTGTATGTGAACATGAAAGTGAAATAGTACCTTCTAAAAAATAATTTAAAAAAAAAATTTCTTTAAATAGAACTGGCAAGCGTGAATACTTTTTAAAATCACAATTTTGGTGTTTAGAATTGATAAGGACACTATGGACCTTGAATAATTTAAAATTTCATGTACCCAAGTAACTGACTGTATACCTGACTTATGATTGGCTCCTTCTCTTCATCAGCATACAAAGCTGGCACCATGCCAGACGTCAACATGTTGTTGATCAACTCCAGAAAACCTGGCATTAAAATAATTTAATTTTTTTTTAAAATTAATGTTCACCAGCATAGTTAGTTACATGAAAAAACAAAATACTTTATAGGTACAGGTACTATTTTTAGTTTGAGATATTTTGTCTTTAGCTATCTTGTCCAAAAAATGTTTGATGATATTTTCTCTTAGAAATATTTTACCCTGAGATATTTTGTCCAGAGATATTTAGCCATGTGACCACCACACAGACATGATTTAAATTGAGCAATAAAAATATGATCAAACAAACAAAATATTATGAACAAGAAAAGAATCTTCTGGTTCACAAATGATATTAGGATATTTCATTTTACTGACCTTCTTCTACGACGTGCTGGTCAGTGAACAGGAAAACAATCTTCTGGTTCTCAATGCCCAGCCTGTTGTAGAGGACTTTCAAATCTTCACGGAAAGAGTTTTCACTGTAGCCCCTGCTGAGCATGATCTCAAAGACTTTACAGTTGGCTGCATAAGATGCCAGGCGACACAAGCTCTGCTTGCCACTACCTGCAATACAGAAGTGTAAACAGTTTGAGTCTACTGCCTGAAAGGAATATATTAGAGAATAAATTATTCAGAGTTTAAATTACTATATACATGACGAGAGCAAGTTTCTGTGATTTTGGCTAAGATATGAAAATGAAAAAAAAAAAGATGGATCTTGAAAAATTATATTTACAGAAAACAGAATTTATTAGCATGGTTTATGAAGTAAAAGAGATATTTCAAGGGAGGTAATTCTTTTAAATGTCAGCTATTTATTTTTTTAAATATCAAAACTAATAAACAATTTTAAAAATCACAGAAATTTACAATAAAAATTGTGTATAATAAATTAGAATTCAAATACAGAAAATAGGAAGAGAATGTAACAAACTTTATCTAATGTACACTAGGCCTATTCACAATGAAAGTAAAAAAGTGTAAGTAACTCACCACCAACACCAACCAAGAGGGCATGACCTCTGTCCATCCTCAGCACCCTGTGAATGCGAGTGAGGTGCTCCAGTGCATCATCAAACAGAACGAGGTTCATGGGAGTGTTGCTCTCATTGTACTCTTCCAGGATCTAATGGGTCATTTGTAGAGGAACTTAATACATCTATATTACCTTATGCTACTTAACAAACTGTACTTTTAGTATATTGTATCTGGAGTGAACTTGTGTGATAGTAGAATACCTGGCCAAGTGATGTGAATAAAGTAAAAATAAAGTTCCCTTTTGAAGCTAACGGTCTATGAGGCTAGTTTCTGTGACCTCTGTGCATCAACGGATAATGTGGTCAACATTATGCCCAGCAGCCTTTACTTTCCCTAACAAGAGTTAGGTACCCATGAGAGCTGGGTGGACTCAGGGTCATTCTACTGACCTGAACCCAGATTTGAACTCAAGACTTTCTGGTTAGCAGACTAGCACTCTATTGCTAGGTCACGCCATCCCACATCATATGTTACCCCACAGATATTTATAGAAAAAGAAAGGAAACAACTTAAAACTGCTATTCCTATTTTACTTGCCTCCTGAAACAATCCTTTGGCTGCCTCGTAGTCTTGTATGTCTTCATAAAGTCTTGGTTCTCCCTCATCTAAAGCTGTGCGATAATCCCCAAAGAGCGAGGGATCTCTGTTGACATATTCTAAATGGGACTTGTAGTTTTCTTCCAACAAGCTGGTTAACTTTTTCTGAAGATAAAATAACAGGAAATTCAAATACAATGACTAAGCTCGTTAATATTATAAACCAGATATTTCAGCATGAGGATACCATGCAGTTCAAAATAAAAACTAATAATACAAATGAGAATGAAATAGTGCATTAGTCATTTTTGTGCAAAAATTAGAATTCAGTCTTACAGCAACTAAACCACTATTTAGAATTAATTGTATGTAATGCTGATAGCCTTTGCAGTTATAATTAAGCTTATGCTTTTTCATAAAGAAAGAAATCTTACTTAATATAAAGTGTTCATAAGATGTATTAGAAATTTTTATAGACAAATTTTTCTTTAAAGTAATCATATAGTTCTAGCTTATGTATATTGTTTTTTTTTTTATTAGAAATAAATTATTATTGTCTTACAGAAATCAACTCTTTGTCCTGCTCATTAATGAGCCTGTCACTGATAACTCTGTGGCACTCATTGCGCCATAGCCTCAAGAGTTGCTCCTCTTTGATGAACCTGTCAGGCGTTGACAGGCAGAGGCCATTATAGATGCGGGACAGGTCTCGGAGGTTGAAAATGTAATGGAATTTGGATGGCGTGGGTGGCAACTCTTTCACAATGTGGCTGATGGAATAAAGATCACACATTTATATTTTTATTTTCATGGAATAATGATTACACATTTTAATACAAAATAAAATAAATTTACCATCTAAGCTCAATTGAATAAATTTTACTCTTTTTATATAATAAAGTAAAAATTTACTATGTAAATAATATTACACATTTTATAATAAAATTTACTATGTGAGCTCCATGATGTAATGATTAACCATTTTAAAATAAAATAAAGTTTACTATGGAACCTCCATAGAATACTGATTACAATTTCTATAATAAAATACAATTTACAATGTAAGCTCTGTCTCACATGTGTCTTATGACCAAGATAATGTAAAAAAATTGTGGCCTTACTTGTAAAGTTCCATTGTCATGTTGGTGATTTTTGAAGACAAGGCCTGCAACTCTGCAGAGAATCCTGACAGATGCCCCTCCAGGATGGAGTTGTAGATCTTGAACAAAGACTCCAGATCAGGGAATGTCATGTTGAAGACAGAGAAAAGGGAGACAAAGCGAGGGTCAGTCTCATTTCTCCCACCCCCAGCTTTGCCCATGGCAGCGATGTAGCCCATGTCCCTCATGTTCTTCCAGTTGAGATCTTTGCCTCTGTCATACAATCCACCTCTTTCAAGCAAGAGCTTCAGTAATGCGATTGGCTGTTGTGTACCATATGTGTCAACCTGGCAACAGAAATTTCTCACTAACAATTATCTGTACACTTTCTGCAGCACCACAATACAGAAACAAGTAATTTTAAATTATCTACACAATTTTTTAATTCTACAAAAGGGTAACAACTAATTTTAAATTATCAGCACAATTTTCAAATTTTGCAATACTGAAATAAATAATTTAAAATTATATGCATAATTATCAAATTCTAAAATATGGAAATAACTAATTTAAAATTACTAGGTAATTTTTTTAAACTAACTAATCTAAATTTATTTTGCAAAATTTTTAATGCTACATTACCAATATAACTAATTTATAATTATCTCTGTATTTTTAAGTTCTAAAATACTGCCATAAATCATAAAGTATTTTAAATCTTAAACCTGAGGCATATTCATATCATCAATGAAGATAATCAATCTTTTCCCTGGGGGTGGTCCATAGGTGTCCTTGGTCCTCTTCTCAACATTGGACTCGACGTTACGTTGCACATCCATGGAAGTTGTTCGGGATGAGAAGTTCATGTTCAGAAGGAGCTGTTTTAAACATTTTTTTTAATTATACAGAAACAATATATACACCAATTCATATATGTCATAATAAACTTGTTTTTAACATTGATATTACCATATGCTATTATAAAAGACTACTTTTGGTGTAACGTGCTGATGTCACAAAAACTAGCCCCATAGGCTGTTAGCTTCAAAAGGGAACTTTATTTTTACTTTATTCACATAAGTTGGCCAAGTATTCTACTGTCACACAAAGTTCACTAGAATACCTGGCCAACATGTGAATAAAGTAAAAATATAGTTCCCTTTTGAAGCTAATAACCTTTGACAAATATGTTACGATTTATTCTTTTTCTAAAAAATTGCTTTCCAAAATCTTTATTTAAATAATCTATTTAATTTATTCATATAAAAAAGTTTTAAGTTCAACCAACATGTTGTTCTTGGTCCAAAGTCCTCAGGAAATTGGCAATGGTGGCTGTCTTAGAAGTTCCAGTTTCACCAATCAATGCCACAGGTCGTTTGATCTTAACCATGAGCTCAAGTAGCCAGGTAGCCCTAACAGTGTCCACTGTGGGAACCAAAATCTCATAGAACTTCAGGTCAGGATTGTGCTTGTACTTGGGCACCAGTTTGGACCAGGGAATCCATTTCTTTTGCTCTCCGTCATAAAAATATTCATACAATGTTTGCTGGCCTGGAAGTTCACCTGGTAAATAGTAAGATTCAATGTAACAAATACTTCATTCGTTTTTTTTTAAACATAGACTTAATGTGGTTAAATCATCCTTAAAGTTGCTTTTAGGTTGATACCATTTTCAAACTATAACAAATACAAAGCTTCAAAACTGAATGGGACCTGGTGTAAATGTTTGTTTAATTGATAAATGTTTGTAAAATAATTAAGTAACTATATTTATACTTCACTATTTTCCATTGTATATTAAAATGAATCTGCTTTTTAAATGTAAAGAAGCATTGGAAAAACAGTAATCAATCTTATGAAGAGATTAAACTTTTTTTTAAAATAAACGAGTCATCATTTATTTTTAAAAACAATAAAAAGAGTACAAAATAAAAGTTCAGTTGATCAGAGTTGTGCCATGTAAAAAATAATGATTTCATGCATTTAATTACTATAGTACATGCTGTAAGAAAATCTTTATAAAATTTAGGTGACCAAATTTTAAACCTGCAAAGTGAAATTCTTTACAACATGCCATGTGAATATGATGGGTTGATGACTAATGAAAAAAGTATGAAAGAAACTTGTGAGTTGTTTTTTTATTTTTATTTCAGTGAACCATAAAAATCTTTAATTTAAATCTTATCATAGTCTATTAAATGAAAAATAAAATCTATTGTGGTTATACATTCACATCAATTTACTACCTTAAAAACTACCAATGACTTACTCAAAAACTCTTTCATTTTCTTTCGAAAATGCATTTGTGCAACTTGTAAAAGGAAATTTACAAAAAGGTAAGTTTTAAATGGACACAAACTAAAATAAAAAATAACTTAAACCTAGGAAACAAATCAAGATTATTGATGACCTGGGACAAAACTCATTAAAGAAACAAAAATATTTGAAATAAGGAAACTGCTGAAGGTGTTGATATTGAAAAAGTATTATTTCCTATTTGTAATGATTGTGTATAATATTGCTTTACAGTAAGTGTGAATTATTTAATTAAAACAAATTTTGAAGTTCCTTTGTTAAAACAGGAATTGTTTTAGTGGCCTATATTTTTAAGGGAAGTAATGTATTCCATTCCAAAAAATATCAGAAAACTTGAGATTTTAAAAAATCAACTTAACACAATAAACAAGGTGTACATACTACCTGCAATGTATGTAAAAATTTAATTCTGATGCAGACTGTTCTATAATATATCGTATAGTGGGGAAATCATGATCACATTGCCAAGATTAGAAAATAGAATAAAAATTATCATTTAAAAGAAAGTAGTTTCAGACAGTAAAATTTATGAAAAACAGGAATTTCTGAAGGGAAAATCTAGTAATGAACAGGTAATTTGATGATTTAACCTTAGACCCTCTGGAAACTAGAAAACTTTTTAAAAAAAATATTATAAATAAAAATGTAAAAGATATTATTTGCTATGTTTATCTCTAAGATCTGTATTATACTTTGGTGTTTTTCTTAACTTTAAAAAGATTACAACTATTCTGTATGTAAAAACCTAAAAATAAAACAATCATACCTGGGCCAGCATATTTGTTTTCTTCCTGTACCTGGGTCAGCGAGGCGAGATATTTGACATAGCCATCAAACTTGATGCGCCCATCCTCAAGTAGCCCTGCCCCAACTGACCATATAAGGGCTTGCAGGAAGAAGGCCTCCAGTTCCATTGGATCCCCAACTTCTTTGATCAACAGAGCATTCAGCATCTGGCTAAGTTGGTTGACCTAAGTGAGATAACATTTCAATATCAATCATCAGCCTTAATATATTTACTGAATATTTTTTTAAATAATTAAAATAGTGAATGAGTTATGTTTTTAAAAAGTGCAATGTATATCTGTAACCTATTCAAATCAAAATGGTTTTTGATTATTTCTTGCCAATAAGGTCATCTCTCTTTTGGCTCTATTTGGGTTTTTTTCCTTTACATTAATCAAAAAATGTTAAAAACATTAAATTATAAATCAAAATATTTTTAAAACAATATATGTACTCACATAAAGAAACTATGTATTAGAAATATTTATAAACTTACCATGTTCAAGTTAGTCAATGGTACAATTGTCTTCAGTTTCTCCCCTTGCCTTCCATCTTGAATTCCATCAATTACAAGATCAATGCAGTTTTGCACATACTTTTCATACAGCAAATTGAGGTCATCCTGCTCTTGCTTTGTAGATCTTGTGGAGACCCACTTTTGCCAGTAAGGTTTATAGCCCAAATTTTTAGGGTCCACATAAACCATACCACAACGTGAGATGGTAGCAGGTGAAGCATACTGCAGGTCATACACCTTGAAAAACAATATTCATTTTTTGATTACAATGGCTGGTCTACAATGATTATTTAATTAGTTTATTTTTTTAAAGGCTGTTATTAAATTATTTTGCTCTTTAAAGCCTTATTACTAAGGTGTTTTTATATACATTTTAAAAAAAAGCTTTTAAAAATATTATGAAACTATTCTAAACTTGGACGCCTCAAAGAAAAATAAAGCAAGGAAGGCCAAGGGAGACATGGTGGCCCACGGCGGGGAAGCAGCTGGCAGAGGCAAGACTGTCATGGGGTACTGCCAAGAAAATTGCCTGTGGCCAACAAAAGTGGAAAGAGCTTACTGTGGCAGCCCCATGTGTCTTGGGCACAAAAAGGAGAAGATAATGATGAAGAAACCATTGAAACAAAACATGTTTAAATGTGAATTTTTAACTTACCTCAAACAGCATGGCACAATGTTTCTGCAGCCTGATTCTTTCACCATTGGCCAGAGTTAGCAGCCTGTTGTCATCCATAACAGAGTTCATGTTTTCTACCCACAATGCATCCACATCACCATCAAAGACAATGTACTTCCTCTCATTTTTGTCTGTGGGTTTGTTAATGTCTCTGAAAATGTTTGACAGTAACCCGTCGGTCCAGTCCCTAGTGACAGGGTCAAGGATGCCGTACAGTTCAATGACAGATCTGTCCTTGGGGTTGATGACAAACAGTTTGGTTGAAATGCCAAGCCTGGGGATTAAAGATTATACACATTGAG
This sequence comes from Physella acuta, assembly GCF_028476545.2. Lineage (NCBI taxonomy): Eukaryota > Metazoa > Mollusca > Gastropoda > Physidae > Physella > Physella acuta. The sequence continues at coordinate 177,599 of NW_026732160.1, read as the reverse complement.
ATCCTGGGGATTACAAATTTAACACATTGTGATCAAATATTTAAAAATTAATGTTTTAAACTTTATACTGATTTAATACAGACCTAATTTTTTAGTCACAAACTATCTGTTTTCCTACAGAGGCATATTTTTTACATTAAATCCTTTTATTTAATACAAATTCATTTCACACTAATGTTTTAAGCTTTCAGCCATCATCTTTTCCAGATAAACTTGGTTTTAAAATGAACAACCTTCTTCCATGTAGAGGTATGTTTCCAAGTTTATATAATCTTTAACACAAACCCATTTCACACTTACATTTTAAGCTTTCTGAAAAAATATCTCCTTTAAAAACTTGTTTTAAACTTTGAACCATTATATTTAAAACAAAACATATTTAACATACTAGGTCAATGCCTTGATGAATCTCATGATAAAATCCCAGGTAAATAAATATGACCTACTTGGTCTGAGCCTGTGAGAGTGTGTTGATGACCACTGACTTGCCGCCCCCCGTTGGTCCCACTATCATGGTAGTGTGTCTGGTCAGCATGGTCTCGTACATCTGGACCACTTTATCCACCTAAAGCAGGAGTAAATTTTAGAATCAATAATTGGTGGGTTTGTTGGCTGCTGGGGTAAAGCACAGGATCGCAAACAAGAAAGACTCAAGTTCAGATCCTGGGCAAGATTCAGCAGGTCCAATCAGTTTCTAACTCATTTTATATGAAGTAAAGGTAGTTGAACATGGAAATGAGCACACTATCCATTTGAATGCTGGGGTAATGGAAACAGGAGAACTCTACTTCACCTGCTCTACTGACCATATTTACTTTACTTTTGTTAGTTGTTGGGTGAGGATATTTTGTGTGTTGTACTATAATAATGAGCAAAAATTATCCAATTCAGGATTTAACACGTAAACATCTCTTCACTCCCCACCTGGTGTGGTAACAGGACATAGCCACTGTCCTGTAAGACTTGCTCAACTGCGTCGTTGAAGTTTGGATATCTGACCCTGGGGCAGTCAAGCCCAGGGAAGAGGTCAGAGATAAGTCCCAGGAACAAAGGAACGTCTTCAAAGACAAACTTTGGCAGGTTCATGTCCCTGAGAGCTCTCATCAACACTACATCCTAAAAATGACAAAAAAAAGGTGGTCTGGTTATTTCAACATCAACACATCCTAAAAATAAAAAAAAGGTGGTCTGGTTATTTTAACATCAACACCACATCCTAAAAATTAAAAAAAAAAGGTGGTCTGGTTATTTTAACATCAACATCACATCCTAAAAATGATAAAAAAGTGTGGTCTGGTTATTTTAACATCAACACTACATTTTAAAATTGAAAAAAAAAAATACTGGTGTGGTTATTTTAACATCAACACCACATCCTAAAAATAAAAAAAAAGGTGGTCTGGTTATTTCAACCTCAACACATCCTAAAAATGAAAAAAAAGCTGGTAAGCTGGTGTGGTTATTTTAACATCAACACCACATCCTAAAAATGACAAAAAAAGGTGGTCTGGTTATTTTAGCATCAACACATCCTAAATATGAAAAAAAAGCTGGTAAGCTGGTCTGGTTATTTCAACATCAACACCACATCCTAAAAATGACAAAAAAAGGTGATGTGGTTATTTTAACACCAACACCAAATCCATAAAGTGAAAAAAAAGGTGGTCTGGTTATTTTAACACCAACACCACATCCTAAAAATGACAAAAAAATGGTGGTCTGGTTATTTTAACATCAACACCACATCCTAAAAATGAAAAAAAATAACTTTCTTATTCATTTTTACTTTCTCGTATATACGTAGTATAGAGAAAGTATTGTAATCGTGCAAAAAAAAAAAATCGAGATTTTTACAAATCTCGACGTTTTACACCTCACTGATACGGAAAAACATAATTTAACAATCTTGTCCGTATGTCTGTGTGTGTGTGTGTCTGTCTGTGTGTGTGTCTGTCCGTGTGTAAACACGATAACTTGAGTACCGTTACAGCTAGGTTGATGAAATTTCATATATAAGTATTTTATCAAAATCGTAGATCCGTATCAACTTTTGAGCGATTTCCGATAACCGGAAGTGGTACTTTTCCTACTTTGAATTTTTTAAAAGCCTATAACTTGAGTACAATTTCAGATAGATAAATGAAATTTCACATGTAAGTAAAAGATCTAATTCTCTACCTTCTGTTAAATTTTGAGTAATTTCCGTTGACAGGAAGTAGTAATTTACGCTACTTCCGATTTCTCAAAAAACTAATGTAAATTTTAAAAGTACTAATAATATTGCGCACTATTATGCGCTTTTTTATTTCGCGTTCACTTGGTGTGCAATTAATTTGTCTACGAGATTTTATTCTATTTTTAAAACTTTAAGTATTTAAAATGGATTAAAAATCATGTCTATAGCCCGAGTTCCCATCCCCTGTTATTTTATATAAGAATATTCGAGAAAGTTTAGGGGAGATCACTCCCGGTTTATTTCTTATTCTAAAAAAATTCTGGTTGAGTTAAGTTTTAATTACAAGTTTTAAGGTTACCTCTGCTAAATCTGGAGACCCTCTTTTCAGCTCTCCTGCCATAACCAACACAGATTTCAGAGCTCTGAGGCCAAAGTCATAATGATATTGTTTGGATAGCTGTTCTTTTGCCAGTTTGTACAATACTGTCATTTTCTTAGCCAAAATCTGAAAAGCAATTTCAACATGTTTAAAATTATAAAATTCAATTTATATAATTTTAAGTAATTTTATTTGTTCCTTACAATTACAATATTCATCAATATTTTTCAAACTTAAAAATGTACTTTTACTAGAAATTTTATTTTATGAATGTGATTATTTTAATTGTGATTATTCACAATTAGGAAACTATAAAAAAAAGTGTATAATAATTAACCTTAGCCAGTAAGAAGCCTTCAGAAAACAGCATGATTTCACAAATTTGCTGCAGGTCAGGAACAATGACAACAACAGGCCTGAAGAGAGCCTTGACTGACTCAGGTAGCTCTGTGCGGCCTGCATACCCAGGGTTCATGGTGATAAACACACCCACTCTTGCATCCATGTCTATCTCTTGACCCTCAAACTATGAAAAATATCCAAAGTGAAAGTCAATTTTTTTTCAAATTTTAATGTATTTTATTTTATTTTATTAACATTATGTGACATAATTATAAAAAAAAATAGAGAATTTTATTTGAAAATGTTGTCTAAAAAAAATTTCAGTGCAAATAAAAAAATAACTTACGTGAAATCTCTTGAGATTCAGTACCAGAGCATTCTGAATGGTTTTAAGCTGTGTGGAGATGACAGACAGTACAGACACATCAATGCGGTTGAACTCATCAAAACAACCCCAGGCACCACACTGGCATAACCCTGAGAGGATCTTCCCAACAGCCTGTACAATTTACAAAGGTTTTTTTCATTATTGTAACGTTTGTGGATGATAAATGATAGATGGATAGATGAAAAATAATCGATAGTTAACACAAAAGCAATTGTATTTTGTTGATACACTCTGGTTCATTTACAGATTAGGAATAATTTTTTTTTACACTGTTCAGAAATAACAACACTACTTCTTCTTCTTCTTCTTGGTTCTTAATTTTTAGTGTTGGAGGGGATCGAGCCATATCTGCGAGAGGGTTTGAACTCAAGAATTTTTCAAATTTATCAACCATTAACTTTAGCCAACACAACCACGCCTCCATCACAATTAAGGATACGTGTCAACTGGTTATGCGCCATTGAGGCCATTGACTCTGATTTCAGCCTGCTTTTCTTATTGGTTTTGCTTCTATAGCCTTTGTCCAACCAAGAACAAACTACAAGGCAGCAGTTGTTTTAATTTTGGAGTTGTCTCTCTTAGAAGAGTGGCTGTCCCCAGCTAACAAGCCTCATCTGCCCGAGGGTTCGAACTCGAGACTTTTCGGTTTAGCAACCATGAGCTTTACCGACTCGACCACGGCGACCCATAACAACACTACAACATGGGGCAAATTCTAACAATGCTAAATATTTTATATACTTCAGTTTGGTATTTGATATAAGCTTCAGTTCAACTGCTGATCTGAGCTTATTGATAAAAAAATGTAATTTTTACAATCTATTTTTAGGTGTCACATGACCTTGTAGTCCATGCCCTCTCCACAGTTGGTGACCACACACAGTAAGCCCAAGGCCTTGGCAAGATCTTTTGTAGTTTCAGTTTTTCCTGTACCTGCAGGTCCTGCTGGGGCTCCACCTAACTTCATTGATAGGGCCTGAGGGCCAATCAAATGATGTGTTAGTGTTATGCTAATTTGATGTGTCACACAGGCTTGAAAACAAATCAAATGGTGTGTTAGTTTTATGCTAATTTGATTGGTTACACAGGGCTAAGAACCAATCAAATGATGTGTTACTTTTATGCTCAATTACCATGTCAAACTCACAACAAGAGTTTTTAGCCCTGTTGATGGGACACTATATGGTGACTAATGTTAAATGTTTGTTTCTTTAGTGAAGATTTAGCTTTATTAATTTTTTTATAGGTTGATAGCTACTGTATTAGTGGACTTTATGCCAATTTCTGAAGAAGATAAGTTTTTAATAAATCATAGAAAAGATCTATTTTTATCTATACAATGTATTATTTGACTTAACACTCTTCATTAGATGTCATATAGAGATTGATTTATTTAATGGATATTTTATGTATACTTAACTTACACTTAGTGTTTTTTGTATAGACTATTTAACATTGCATTATTAATCAAAATCCAAAGCAATACTAAATTGTTGAAACACATTGAATCTGAATTCTTAATATCTACAACATTTAAAAGAACTAATACTGGTTCTAATAATTCAATGCCTAGTTAACATTTTTTTCTGAACAACGGTTGATGTATACAAAGACATTACCTGTGTCAGTGTCAGGTAAATACGATCTGTCAGGGGTGTGATGACTAGCCTGCCGTTAAGCCCCATGTACTCATAGCCATAGCCAAACTCTCCCGTACACTGTCGGATCACAAGCTCATCTGGCTCTTTTTCCCAGTAAAATCTCAGCTGAGATTCCCATTCAAACTCACGTGAGTCCATGATGCTGCAAACATTGGGATTTGTTTATATGTTGTTTTTTTTTAAATTCTTGGTGTGGAAGAAATCATACAAAATGTATTGACTAAACTTATCGGTAACATTAAATTAATTAACAATTGAAATATTGTTTTAAAATAATTTAATTAAACATACATTAATTATATATATTAAATAATTAAAATAACTAAAACTTCTTGTATTCTAATGGGAAAAAAACAAATATTAAAAACCCTAACTGTTGGCAATACACCATGGTGAACACACAAAAATCTTTACATTTACAGATAAGCATTAATTATTATGTAGCATCCCTTTAGTTCTATCTTCCTAACAATCTAACAATTTAAAAAGTTTAAGTGAAATATTTTACCTGTCTCTGACAAAGCAGTCAATGATGTCACGAGCATGTACATCAATGATCAAAACTGTGTTGAACTTTGACCTGTCATTCTTTGATAAAGGCGATCTCACCTACAGGAAAATAATCAATTCATAAATTCCAGTACAGCAGCAAATCAAGTCCCATTGTTGGGTGATAAAAATATTTTTGGTGATGAAATATTAGCAGTTATCACTACTAAATACATTACCTTGACAACAAGGTCATCAATTTGCCTGTGCAGCTTTTTGGCATAATCCTTCATGGCTGTTTTCTGACCTTTCTTCACTTTCCTGAAAACATCTTCAACTTCCCAAGTCCACCACACTTGGTTGCCGGCAAGACAAACCATCCCTTGGTAGTCCAACATCCAATCAACTCTGACAAATCAAATTAAGAGTCCAGTCAATTTGATTTTAAAAAGAACCAATAAAATGCATTTATTTAATTTCTAACTAGTTATATTCCAAACCTGCTCTTTTTGTGACTGTAGTAAAAAATGGCTTCCTTGGTGATAAGTCTGTTTGCAGATCTCATTTCTGCTAAAACAGATGTCATCCAATCTTCAACTCTACCATCTGCTGTGACATTATTATGAAAATCCATTTCTTCTTTCTCTGCAGATACCATGCCCATTGCAAGCATTTCATTGGTTGGGCCTTTTTGGAATTTCAAGGCAGCAATATTATCAAACATCTGAAAATGGAATACACAAAAAATTAGTTATGATATTATTTGTACTTTAAATATAAAATAAACAAAAAAAATGTTTCAAAATATTTTACTTGACCTTGATCATGTGCTCCTGTACACACTCTGGATCAGAAGATCCCAGAATGCTTAGCAGCTCATCATCAGAAATGAAAAAGAATCTTGGGAATGCATTTCTCTTTGAGTCCAGGTAATCGTTTAAGGACTTCTGGCATTTCTCTAAACCAAGACTCAGACCTTGGAGATCTTGCAGTCTGTTTGTAGCATGACACGAGATCTTGATCAGTGGAGTTTTGTGAGTTTCTGCCATAATCTGTAAGGTCAAGGATAAACAGCCATTATTGATAAAGGCATAAAATACCATAGCTTATGTATCAAAGGGTCATACAACATATTTTAAGTGTTGTAAAAATAACTGTTTTAAAAAGTGGTGTGAACCTTTTTGAATGTTTTATCAATCTGGTCAAATTTTTTAGCTTCCTCAGGCAGCTGTGAACGAATGTCTCCTCCAATGAAAATGCCCTCTAAGTACATCCATTTGCGCTGGACTATCATCCATACCTAGATATGGAATTAAATACAGTTTTTACAAACATAACTCTTTTTTTAAAAATGAAATAATAAAGTGGTGGTGTTGTCTTGTTTTGTTTTTTGTTGTGTAATGTATGTTTATACTTACATCCAAAACTTCTGAGATGTGAGAAAGAGATTTCTCCCAGTTTTGAACAGTTGTAAGAAATGGGCCAATAAATCTAGAAGCAGACATGCTCTGGAACAAAGCAAAATCATGACATGAAACATAAGACTGTGGAAAATATGAGATTTGTAGAATAGAAATGTATAATAAAAAACATTTAATATAACAGTTAAAATAACTAGCACAAAAAAAAAACTTGTGACGAAAAAAGCAAAATTTGTAATTGATAAACTTGTCCTCCAACCCGTACCTGTAGGTTCATAGATGAATCATCCAAGTTTTGAAGAACCTCATCCACAGAGCCAAGAATAAAACCTCTGTTGGATGTTCCTTTCATGTAAGCAAAAACATTGAACTTCATGTTGTTCCATGTTTCTTCCACTTCTCTCACACCCTGGAAAATGTTTAGATGGTGATCAGCTTTTAAGAAATTCATTTTTCTCATTGATAAATAATAACATACACAAATTTTGAATTGTGGATATGGGGATTCTTTTTTTATTTTAATTACGTACCTTTTCTATGCCCATTTCTTTGGATGCACACGTAACAATTTCTGCTATTGTGTCTCTAAAGTGGTGCAACTCCATTGCAAAGATATTCGCCAGCGTAAACGTGTCTGGGTTCATGTCAAACTTCTGACCAGTTTTTGCCATGAGTTCCTTCCAGTGGCGCTCCCTCAAGGCCTCATGCTTCAAATCTCCAAACAGCGGCAGGGAGTCCCGGAACTCTTTCATTTTTTCCTCAAGACATCTGGCGACATTCATGGACCTGATATCTCTTGGTAGCTTTCTTAATGTTTTCAAGAAGCCTTCAATGCCATCTTGTAGAATTTGCACATTGAGGTTAACCCACAAAGTCTCTGACCACTGTTCTCTGGCCACCTAATGAAGAAAAAAAATATTTTGTTTATGTACATTCATAAAAAAAACTCAACCTTATGTATTTAAAATGAGTTTATAGATTCAAAATAAAATCTAAATCTAAATGTGATATAAATTTTTATTAAAAGTTTATTTAGAATGTCATTTTAAGATACTTATGTATGATGTTAATTATTTATAATCCTTTGTTCAGTTTAAAAATGTTGCTACCTAATACAAAAGACATTCTATTACATACATATATCACTTGGTTTTAATTAATAGTTATTGAAAATGAACTGTCCAGACAATTGTAAATTTATAACAAAGCTTTTTAAATTAAATTCTAAGTTTAAATAAGTAAGTCAATTTCTTTAAAATTGTTATTCAAAGTATAACATTTTCAACAGAGAAAAATAAATCTGTTGGATTATATCAATAATGTGAATACAAATTATTGTGGTATAAACCAAACCTTTTGTTCTGTGTATATTTGGTAAATGGACTCCAGTCCTGCGACCTCTTTCTGAACTTTGAGCAGCTCTGGGTACATTGTGATTGGCAACTCAAAAAGTTTCTCAGCATTGGTCAGTTCCTGTCTGCTGGACTCAAGTTCATGAACTTCCTCTTTGTAGACCTTCAGTAGCTCCACACCTGATTTACAGAAATTGTTGTTTTTTTTTAGAGAAAAGTTGTGAATTTGTACAACAGAATTAGAGCATACATACTGGGACAGAATTTGTTTTATCAAACCTTGTACAGCCAAGAAAATGTCTGCAAATTTAATCCAGTTTTTTTTATGTTATACTAAGTTTTGGTTAAGTGTTCATACTCTGGAAATGTAGAGGATGCCAATTTTTAGGATAAAAGAGAGAATTGAGATTAAATTTTTTTTTTAAAGTATTTCATGAAATCCACAAAAGTTAAAATTTTTATTAAAACAAAATTTTTAAATAACAAACCTTTGTCCAAGTCTTCACCAACAGCTCCAGGTCCTTCCAATAAAAATCTGTCAGCAAAATCATTCAGGCCCTTTTTGAAAGCTGATATTTGTTCTTGAGTGATCTAATTGAATAAAATAGATTACACTTATTTAAAGTATTTTAAAATGTTATAGAAAAAGTTAATTACTTGATAGTCTTAATAAAAAAAAAGGACGACACATTTTTAAAAAAATGTCTTTGTGCCTAGCATTTCAAGCAAAGGTCATTGTTAGGTCACTTACCTCTGTGAATTTCCTCTTGACCTTGACAAGACTGGCATCAATATTTTTAGATTTCAGAACCAATTCATCCCATATTTGAGGCAGCTGGGCTTGGAGCTCTTTCTCTTTTTCATTCACCTGTATTGTATAAGATATATATAATAATATATATATGTTGATATTTAGGTTGACTAATATACAGTTTTAATGAATTGGAAACAGTTCCTGCTTTACTTACAGGTAAGTTGTACATTTCCAATGTTCTGTATCTTTCTTGTATGTCTCTGATTCTGTTCATCACATCCAGTGACATGGATTTGATGTCTGAGATGGTGGATAAAACTGATTTGAGGTCATCCAGGGTTGAAGGTGTTTGTTCAAGGTCATCTGCTTTGTCCTATTAAAGGAGACAAAAAATCTTTTAATTAAAGCGATTTTTAAAAAATATATGGATTTTATAATAATCTCTCTGTCATAAGTTTTTGTGTTTTATTTTATCAGAAAAGTTTGAAAACATTAATTATACTACATCAATGCCTGTAAAGTAATACCATAATGAACCTATAACTTATTATTTCATTCATACTCTAGCAGTTCTACTTTTAAATTTTTGAAGAATCAAATGCCATTTAAATATTAAATTGTATTCTGTTTACACACTTAAAAATCTCCAATTTAAAAAAAATCAATCTTGTTAAATAACTGACACTTACATCTAATAACTTGTGCAAGCTGGCAAGTGTCTCTTTAGCAGAGTCCTGTAGAAGTTTGCCCAGAGTCTTAATCCATTCCTTGGCATGTTCTTTTACTGAGCTAGCCAGTGAGGACATGTGCAGACGAATGCAGTCTTGATCTCTGAAGTCACTCATTGCATTGATCTCTTCAATTATTTTGTAGTGGTACTGCAACTTGTCATCAAAATCAACAGAGCTTGGGTTTTTCTGAAGCCATTTTTCTGCAGTGGCATGCTACAAAATAGAAAAAAAAAAGACTTGTTAATATTAATGTGATTTGGATAACTACATATTATGTAAGTAATCACAGATATGCATGTAGACTTCTTAGCAATTCATTGGGCAGATAAAGTAGAGTTCATGTTTCTTGACCTCTGCATACAAGGGGATGGTGTGGTCAGAACTATGCCAAGCCACCTTTACTTTCCCCAATGTAGACCTGAACTCAAGATTTTTGGGCTAGCAATCAAACTCTATTATTCTACCACACCACCCCCCGGACTACATAGAAGCAAGTGTATATATCCATAAAGAAAATAAATATTAAATACAAATCACACATATTTTCCAAACCTCTGAAGTTATTTGAATTTTGTTAACATTATTTGATAAATATTTTAGAATGAAAAAATAACTAAACTTAAACAGGTAAAAAAAAAACCCTACAGCCCTACAGGTTATAATATGTAGTTTATTTTTTCAAACAGTGAGTTAAAATCTCATACCTTGTCAACTTTCCAAACGCTCCTGTATTTCTTCCACCTTGTAAGGTACCGTCTGACATTGGTCAAGCTTCCTTTGATGTCATTCTGGATCTTCTGGATTAGGTCAATAATGTTTTGATCCATTGCAATATCCAAGAAAAAACTGAACACAAAAAGTTCATCTTCCCCTTCAACCTTCTGGGGAGGGCACTCAATGCAGCTGCCATTTTTCCAGCGAATGAAACTTTTTGATCTGAAAAAAATGTGAAATAGTTTAAAGAAAATATTAAAAACAGACCTAAAAATTAAATATAATTTGACCAATAATATATTAATAAAAATATAGTTGCAGACACAATTAGTATAACAAAAATTAAAACAACTAATAATCCTGTCAGTGTTTCCAAGTTATTTTTTCCAGTATCAATACCTTAAGCCTACAATAAATTCTAATCTAAACATGAGTTAAATCCTAACCCTATACTAACCACTGAAAAAGTTTAGCATTTTTAGAAATAAATTATTACATAGAGAACGCACCCTTCAACACAATCTCTGACACACTGCAGGGTAAGTTTGTAGACCTCATTAGCCTGTGGGTGCAATACAACATCTGGTGGAGCCAGTAGAGATTCCACTTGGAACAGTGGAACATTGGTTTTAATAGCAGAACTGAACAACATCAGGTTGTTTATGATCATCTGGTACAGAAATAATTAGAAAACCATTGTTAAAGTATCATTCATGAGAATTCGTAGGCTTTAAATTAAAAATGGTCTTAACTACATAATTGTTTGATAGATTAGTCATATTTTCCCATTCATGCCCAAGACACATGGAACAGATGAAGTAATGTTAATCTGTTTGGAGACATAGGCATATGAACAGATAGTGTGGTCAGCACTATGCCAAGCAGTCTTTGCTTTGCCTAATGTGAGTCAGGTACCCATCAGAGCTGGGTGGACTCAGGGATGTTCTACTGACTTGAACTTGTATTCTAACTTAAGACTACTGGGTTAGCAGTCTAGCTCTCTATGGCTAGGCCACGCTGTCCCATAATGTTTTAGATTAACACTTGTTTACTACCTACCTTTGTGAGAGCTTCATAAACCTTTCTTTCCCAGAAGGCATAGTATCTTGCCAGCTTGGGTGACCTGCCAGTGTTTGTATGAACAACCAAGCCTTCCATTTTTGTTAGTAAAGGACCAATAGCTCTGTATTTCCTGGCTAAGATCTCTAAATCTTTTACTCTCTCTTGCTCAATGTATTCAAAATATTCCTGTGGAATATAATGCAAGTGTTAGTCTGGAGAACTAAAATAAGCACATTTTACTCAATTTATTATACTTTTAGTCTAGAAAGAAATGAATAACAAATGAAAATGACAAAAAAAAATGAATGGAAGAAATTTGAACAACATTAAAAGGTAAGTTGAATTTACCTTGCAGCCAGGTAAATGACCTGGGAATTTTGGTTTGGGAGCCTTGAAAAGATTGGCATGTTCAACCATTTTCAAGCGTTGGTTGATGTCCCTGGCATTCTTTTGGATCTGGTTCACCAATGATTCAAACTTTGCTATAGCCTGCAAGTACAAACAACAGCTTTTTAATACAGTTTCATAAAAATAATTTATCAATACTCTTTTCATAATGTATGCAAAATTGTTATAAAAAATGTTACGAATAAAATATTTTATAATGTTAATATCAAATGAGATAAAAATCTTACAGAGTCACATTTGGCAATGAAGTCATTGATACCCAAGGAGTTCCAGTTGAGGCGCTTGGCACCAGGTCTCAGCATTCTTCTTAAGTCTCTTTGGTAGTCATCAAGAAGAGCAGCCTGCGAAAAAGTCAATCATATAAGTTCATTTTTTATGGAAGGGTATTTTTTTAAGATAATGATATGACATAGACAAAAGTACTACTTTAAAAGTAGATATCCTACATTAACTTAATGGCATTATAAAATTTTCATTTTTTATTTTTACCTCAGCATAATCAAGGGAAGCTAACAGAGAGTGGTAACGGAAGAGCATTCGGGACAAGCCATCAACATAGCGGATGTACTTCTCTTCCTGAAAATAAAAATTCATTTAAAATTAACTGTAGACCTATCTTCAATTTGTTAGCTCTATGAAACAGTAAACTGCAACTAATCTAGTTGTATAAATACCTGACAGTTTATTTAAAATCGATTGAAGGTCTATGTTTAAATTTTTAAATATGAGATGGTAAACTTTAACAAATGTTGATGCCTACGAACCTGCAAGGCAACATTTCTTGCTAACTCTGGTACAGTGAATCCCAGGGATTCCACATATTTAGTTTCTGCAATGATTTCTGCCAGTCTGAAGTCAAAGTCCACTACATATTTGGTTTCTGTGTTCATCACTACAAATTGATAATATATTTAGTTGTAGAGAATGTTTTTTTTAGAAAGCAGTGTCAATTTTGTGTTTTACATGCGTATGTTATCTTTTCAGAAGCTTAAAACAGAAATGTGAGATTAATGTTTCAGAATTATTTTTTTTAATTCAGATAATGTAACAGATTAAAACATGTGGTAATGTCTTACACTTTGGTGAAGCAACAATTTTTTTGCTAGAATTTTATCTATTAATATATTTATCTTAAAACAACTTTATAGATACTTTTAAATTTACTCAGGGATGCTCTTAACCATCTTAAGTAATAAAATTTAGTTTAGCTTCCTTGGTGACAAAAGCAAAAGAAAAATTAACATGTTTGAAAAATACCTTTAGTCCTATTTTTTTAATATAATCACGCAACATTATTTCTAGATTTCTTATAAAAACATTTAGTGTGAAAATCACAACAATATTTATAAAAATAAAAAATAAGTGTGCCTTTATTAATAAAACAATTCAGCCTGAAAAAAAACTTTGGAACTTAAGAAAAATTAATGTGACAAATTACTATATTTATATAAATGGCCATACATATAAGAAGTATACAAAGCTCTATAATAAAATAGAATATATAAGAACAGGTGGAAAAATAGAATTAAAATCTTTCTAAAATAAAAAAAAACTAGATCTAAATTTACAAATGAAAATGTTTGAATATAATTAGAAAACGAAAGAAAGATGAAGTCATATTTTTAAATATATGAAAAGTTTTGATAAAAACAAGAATCTTGAGACAGAATTTCTAAATATACATCTGCAATCATTTTAGTTACAACATTTATATAAATAAATACCTACAACTATCTAGCAAAAAAAAATAATTGGAAAACATGGCAGAAATTTTAAAAAAAAGAATTATCAAAATAAAGTTGAATAAGTGTTCAGAAAAAAAGTTGGATTTAATATAGACTCACACTGCAAAGCCATCTCAGTAGGTGCATTTTTCTCTTTCATCAGTCCTGATTCATATTACATGACATATGACATGTTTTTAATAAGATGTGTTTGCACATTATTTTTTTTATGTAAGGATTCAATTCATTATTTCCTGTTTCAACTTTAACTTTAGTCAATTTGTAAGATTTAATACATAATTCATGAGATACAAATTAAATATAGCAATTATTACCTGTGATGGAAAAAGATTTCTACAGAGCATTAAAATAATAAGGTTTCATGAATTTTAACTGAACATTCTAAAACAAACAACAAACAACTGGACAAACCTTGAATCTCTCCAATTGAATTCCTCTCCTCATTTGCATCTCCTATTGCAGTAACTGAACTACGAATCTGCTGAGAAGCTGAAGCTGACCCAATCTGGTTTGTTTTCTTGACAAGCAGATTTCTTTTTAAAAGTCCAGGCAAGGAGGCTTCCACATTTTCCTTCCACTGCTCATACTTTAAATCTTCAAATGCTCTCATGCTCTTGCCAACAGACAGGTACTTGGCTTTGGTCTATTCACAATCAATAAAATTATTTCAAAGTAAAATTCGCACATTTTATTTTCATTATTTATGTGTACATAGTTAAGACCATGCTTTGCTATGGTGCAATGTGATTCAGGGTAGCTTAAGCAAGAAAATCAAAACGCACTTGAAAGCAGTAGTGTGCTACCCATGGCTCTTGGGCTCAGGGAACTAGGGTAGTCTCCTTAGTCTCTAATATAAAATACTTAATTTTTGTCAAATTATTGTGAAATATCATGGCCAAGTGGAGAGATTATCTATCTTGTCAATTGTGGCTTCTGAACCCATATATCATAGCAAATTGTGTGGGTTTTTTCTTCACCCTTAGATGGTTATGGTGGGAAATCTCACTGCATGTCATCTATTGAAAGGTTTTTTTAAAGATCAAACAATTAAGAGGGTGAAACTTTGAAGACTTGCATCATACTAAAACAATGCACCACATAATAATAGAAAGAAAACATAACCTACAGATCTGCCCATATCTGTTGTCATCATTTCCTCCAGGGTCAGAAACCTGATGACCGTGTGCTTAATGCGATGAAACAGGGATCTGGTCCAGTAGACTGTGCCCGCTGTGGGTGGGTAGTTTTTGTTTAGAGGTGGACCTTCTTTGAACTCAATGAAAAGTTGATCCATTGTGTCCACCTAGAACAAATGATAGTAAACAAACTCTCTTAAAGTAAAGCATCTCAAAATCATTTTAGTTATTTAGAATTTATTTATGAATTTCTAAAAAAAAATTTAGGATTTATCATTAGCATCAGGAAAGGTAATGTGTTAGATTTAATAAATTTGACATGAATTTGATAAGTTATAACAACTAATTTTGATAAATCCTTTTTTTTTTATATTTAAAAACTAAAAAAAAAAACAACCATAAAATATTACCTCCTTTCCATATTGAACAATTCATGCATGAATTTGATTAGTTATAACAACTAATTTTGATAAATCCTTTTTTTTTTAATATTTAAAAACTAAAAAAAAAAAAAAACAACCATAAAATATTACCTCCTTTCCATATTGTACAATTCATGCATGAATTTGATTACATATAACAACGAATTTTGATAAGTCATTTTTTTTTAAAACATAAGAAACTAAAAAACAACCATCAAATATTACCTCCTTTCCATATTGAACAAGGATATCTTTGAATTTTTGCATCATTTGGTTGTTAATTGCCTCACGGGACCTTAGATGTTTAAAGTTCAGCAACATATCAAAAGCACCTTCAGCTGATCTTAGAGATTGGAAAGATTCATCAATAAAAGTCTTGGCCTCGTTTTCAATTTCTGAAACCTCTGTGTAAAAATTTGACATAATTCTTTTCCAGAGTTGTGAATCTTTTAAGCTGAAGGCATCAAAAGTCAGCTGGCAAAAAAATTATAATATTAAATTTTATATTACTACAGAAGACAAATTAAATAATAATAGTAATAATACAAATGTATTTACGATACAAGATGGACACATTATGAGTCTGGAAAAAAGTGATAGCATTTGAAACTTCAAGTTTGAGTTCAGTTTTATTAAGAAATTGAAATAAATACCATACTGAATTTTAAATTTATTTGTAAATGACTCACAAACAAGCTATTTAATTTATTTAGACCAACAACTACCTTTATAAGATATATAAGAGATAAATTAAATACACAGTATAAGGCAGCCTAAGAATACCTGTTCAATGGGCTCAACTAATTTGTCCACTCTCAGCAAAACTTCTTCAATGCGTTCTGGGTCTCCAGTGACCGCTTTCAGCTCAGGACCAAAAATGTTGTAAAACTCTTCAAGAACCTGTTGTGTATTTTGGTGAAAGAGAAATGTAACAGAATGTGCATTGTATAATAAAAAAAAATTTTTAAAACAACAATAAAAAGAATAAAAAGAATAGTGCTTAAATTTATCTAAAAAAAAAATGTTAAGGTTCTGCCAGTTTTAATACTGTCATCAACTGGTTACTACTCTCAAAACAGACAAGAAACAAAACCTCAAGTACTTTTTATCAAGAGAGGTATTTTGTGAATACAGCAACTAACTGCATTATCAAGAATAGCTAAGTATTTACAGGTCTGAAAATAATACGGCCTTAAATACCTGTGCAATATCATACAGGTTTTGGCAGATGGTACTCATGTATTCTGTGCGATCAAAAAGACGTTTCCTGTCAAATTCCCAACGCTGATCCCTGCCTGAAATTTCAATTTTTTGTCTGACTTCTTTGTAAACTTCTTGCCAAGTAGTTAACATTTTTTTTGCTTCTGAAGTTCTTTGTTTTATTTCTTCTGTTTGAAGACTGAAAAAAAAACTTTCTCTTTAAAATTCTTTAAATTTTTCTTTGGATAGTTTTAAAGTAAAAATAAATCCAACCAAAATTTTGTATTTAAGAAAAAGTTGAATGGCTTATAGCTGCTTACGTAAATAGTTCCCTGACATTGATAACTTTAGCAACTCTTTCTGCTAATTCCCATGCAATTCTTTCCATAAGTGGCACCATTCTTTCATCTTTGTTGTAATGGCGAGATATTATCCAAACCATCCGAAGTGCATTCATCATGGATGGGATAGTTTCTGTAACAATCTTTGTAACAAAAAAATGTTTTAAACAATGTTATTTTTGTTAACAGCATATATGAGTTTTCATCTTAAGAATTAATTAGTTTAAAGATATAATTATAATTACATTATTATTACTAGCTATTAATAATAAGCACACATACATTTTTTTTAAATAACTTTTTTTTACAGTTTTTAGAAGTAAAATAAAGTAAAGTAATTAATCTCCTTTAATTTAATATATTGAAAACTAATGACAACTTTGTATTTTAATGTATTTCAATTGGGACATTGTGGTGGGTTGTTTTTTTTTTTTGTAAAGATTGCACAATCTTTGCTCATATTTCATTGTCTTTACCAACTACTCTTAAAACCTAGACATGAAGATTTTTAAAAAAGTCTCACCTGGAATGTGGCACCATAGGTGATGTTTTTAAAATGTCTCTCCAGAGTTGATAAAAACCTGACATTGTCTTTGGCTTCCACATAATATTTGTTTAGTTCAGATTGTGTGTCCTCAAAGTCTCCATCAGCAGCTATGTGAATCTCAATCATGCGAGCTACCTATAATTTGCACAAGATGTAAAGTATTATGCATAGAGAGAGCATTCTACATCTGCATAGCATAAACAAAATTTGCTGAATTCAAATGCAGATGGTTTTAGATATTTTGATAAATCAGTCATTTTCTATTGCTAAATACATTTTTTTTACATATTTAAAAAAAATATATATGTCAATATAGATCTAATTTATTTAACTAATTTTTAAAACAGTTCAATACTTTAATATTTTTGAATAAGTTACAAAAATTTTCAGACCATGGGAAAATACAATTTATTTTTCATTTTTTTTTTTAAATTTACTGTATGACTTACTAAAGGAATTTTAAGCTGCTCAACTAGAGCACTAAGAGCTGCATTTCTCTCTCTCCAGTAGTCGATCTCGGAGAGTGGACCATTGCCATGGCGCTTCCTCTGCTGTAGATTTTCAAGAGCAAACTGGATTTGTTTCTGCCAATCCAAGCATTTCTCATGAATCATTTCAACCAATGCTTCATCTTTTAATGCTTCCTCGATGTTATCAGGGATTTCCATTTCAGGCACTTCAAGTCGAACCTTAATAAAAAAAATTTAAATGTAAGAGGATTCAGCCAACATATATATTATATAATTAAAAAGCAACAAACTTCATACTTTCATTAACAGATCAAATACTGAACATCAGGTGGCCTGAAAAAATTAACAACTGTGGAGAAAAACTTTGCTAGACCCTATCAAAAAAGACATACAAAAGTGCAAATGGGGATAGATTGGACACACCATGTGTAAACCAACTAGCAGCATCACCAGACAGGTGTTAGATTAAAATCTCAAAGAAAAGAGGAAAGTAGGTACACCAAAACAAACTTGGAAAATATCAGTGTCAGTGAGGCACAAGCAGCTGGAATGTCATGAGCCCAACATCAAAAACCAAACATGGTGGAGAGGTGTGGTTGTATCCCTAAGCTTCACTAGGGTGCCATAAGAATGATGATGATTATTAATTACCCAAAATTTTCTATAGTATTTAAAGATAAATGTCAAGTTCTGACCTCTCCTTCAATTTGCTGCAATGTTCGTGTAATTGCTGCAGCAAATTTTTGCATGTTGATAAGAAATTCATCCCTAAGCAAGGCCTTGGATTTAGATTCAACAACATCCTGTTTAGCTGTCTCTTCTTTACTTGTGGAGGTACCTGTTTCTTGCCTGCTTACAGCACGGGACTGGTTTTTTATTGCAGTAGATGATTCCACTCCACCATTTCTGTGTTGGTTGAAGGATAGTAATGGCATGTACACCTGAAAATAGACATCAAGCATTGAGTTTGTTATTGGACGTCAACACTGTTATGATTCCTTTTTAAAAAGTCACTTGACAATTGATGTTTTACCTTAAACATAATAAACCTATAAATCCATCTATTTTAAGACTGGTTTGGTGAAATATTTTAAGATTATTAGATTAGTTCATTAGATATCACAATAAAAATAAAAAGTCTCTGTGTGTACAATGGCATTATGTTATTTAAAGATGTATATGATATTTAAAATTTACAGTATTTATACAGCATAATTGCAGTTTAACAATTAAAAATTAAAAATATAAAACTACAAAGTGCAGAATGGTAAATTTAGCAATAACTGTGTTACTTGAAAGTTAAAAACATAAAGCTATGAGCTGTAGATTGGGGGTCATCCATAAATTTGTTTTGAAGATTTTTTACCTCACACCTCTGCTCCATTACACATTGTCACAAAAAGCCAGACCCTTCCACCCCCCAAATGGCCATTAATTTTTTTTTAAACATCTAATACAGACAAAGAATAAAACTGATCACTTGTATATGTTGGAATCAAGAATCTGACAAAGCTGTTATAAAAATCCAACATACATAGGAGTAGTAGGCCAAGTGAGTAAAGAAACATCCCACTTAAAGTATTAAACTTAAACCACAGATTTGTATTTACATGTATTAACAAAGTAACTACCTTTGTTATGATTTGCTCCAACATCAAAAGAGAATGACCATTCAAAATTCCATACTCTAAATAAGAAGGAAGGATTTCTTCAGCCTCTGATAAAGTTGCAGGCAATGGTACCATTCCTACTGTGTTGCGTATGAAATAAATGCTCTCATGATCATTGTTTTCTTCTGGAAGATGTTCGTAGCACATTTGTAGATACGTGCGCCACACTTTTTGGATGATAATTTTCTAAAAACATAAAGTTTAATATATGTCAAACATTATTAAGAAAATAATCAATATATTATACAGAAGTTAATCAAAATATCTTTTTTAAAGCTCATATAAACAAAATGTATGGAAACAACTAATTAATAACCTTAAATTTAAAAAAAATAAGATTTACTGAAATAAAAAACATACTGTTTTTGGTGCACTTTCTTGTTCTTTCTCTTCCTCTCCTTCTTCTCCCTTATCAGCAGTCTCAGTGTCAGCAGTTGTTTCATTGTCTGCATTGTGGTCAGCTTGTGGAGTTGGAGTTTGTGACTTTTCATCTTTATTGCCCTTTTTCTTTTTCATTTTACCTTTGTAGTAGGTTCAAATAAGATTAGGCACATTTTTAAAAACACATTTAGGAGTGGTCATTTTATTAACATTATCAAATTCTTTAATTTCTTTATAAAATAAGTTTTAGCATTAGTTCATTACAATTGTTGCTTGTTTATTGCTGGTTAGCCAAATTAAGACAGATAAAAAAGATTAGGGATTAGTATTTTCAATAGTTAATGAGGCATTTGATTTCTTATGCTAGATGCTGTTTATTTTTTAAAAATTAATGTTCAGTTAATTGTATACTCCTAGTTAGAGAATAGAGATTTAAGAAGATTAGAGATTGATATTTACAATAGTTAATACTGATTTTGATTTCTTTAACTTATGTCAGAAGCTGTTTATTTTTTTAAGTAACTGTTCAGTTAACTGTATAGTTAGTCTCACACTTTTTAGTACTTGAATTATAAAAAGATACAAAAAGAATGAAAAATATTGAAATTATTATTAATCTATTTAGCACAAGTTAAGTTAATGAATGAAAAAGCTAATAGTAACTAAGAATTAGGTTGTTTTTTCTGCAAAAACACATGATTTATAAAGCTGTTCTTAACGTAATACTTTCTTGTTCTACCTTTTTTATCAGATGGAGTGGAAGAATCTCTGTCTCCATCAGGTTCTGATGTTGGCAGTGCTTGAACCTCATCTTCTCCTTCATGTGCCTCATCCCCTTCAGTTCCTTCCCCTCCTTCTTCATCATCTTTAATGTCAGGGATCTCTGGTTCTGTAATATAAATGTTGATGTTGTTTCACAGATATTTTAAAGTTCACTAAAATCTTGACTAGTAATTTATAAATATTACAAGTATCACTAGCTACTCTAGTCTATGAAATAGTTTTCAAAGTATTGTATTATTTTAACACTGGAACAACTGCCCTTGTTTTTTCATTAACCCCTTGATTTTCATTTGACTTAGAACTTCTAGAGAAAAAAAAATGGTGGCCCTATAACTATAGGCCTACTATAACTATCGGACTTACAAAGTTCAATGCATTATAATAAATTGTTATACTGTTCATTAAAAACTGATAGATATTTTATGAATAATATGAAGAGTTTAGACACCAAGATTCTATGAGGGAGATAAGTATGTATTATTTTACAATTTTGTATTTCTTAATTTTAATCTACAACAGTTAGCCTACAGTAATTAATTTCCAATAGAATACATTTTTAATTTAACAATTAGGTTTACTATTCAGTTTCACTTTTAAATTTTTTCAATACATTTTTATAGTACTATTTAAAAATAAAAGTATTTTAAAACTAAAATAAAATAACATTGTGTAGTTTTGATTTTTGCTAGTACTACTAAAAAATTAAATTAAATTATTAGGCCTAGGCCTAATTTAGTAATTTAAGTAAAATTTAGTATAGTAGGCAGAAGGCTAAGTATGTTATTAGTATTTTTAAAATTAATAATAGAGTTTAGAGTATAGACTATAGTATAGTATTAGTAAAAAGTAAATTACTAATTACCAGTTGAGTATCATTCATTTCTATTTTCTATTATATTATTTATTAATCAATCTAATCTAGTACTAGTAGTAGGCATGTGCCTATTAAAATTAATGCTAAATGAAATACATTACCACATTCTACTTCAACTTCTTCTTCTTCCTCGCGGACAATTTTGTAAAACAAAATTGATGTTTCCCCCTCTACGGGTGTGTCATTAAGATATTTTCCTAATCTACGCTCGAATTCACCATCTTCTCTTTCAAGAATTTCTTCAAATACTTCTTTTTCTTGAATGTCAAGTGCATCATACACTCGATCTCTTATCCACTCTATCCGTGGATCGTCCATTTTAATTAATTACTTTAATATTTACACAATTAAATGCAAGGTTAATCTCATGGCATTTATTAAAGAAACAGTTGTTGCTACGACCATTGAGCAGCCATTCCCAGAGTAAACAAATTATTGCCAGGAAACGATAAAGGGGTATAACTGTAATAATTATTTTTTTCTATCTGCAAAAGCTGTTTCCCTTACGTACAGTTTAAATAAATGGTAATTTACGCCTTTACGGCATACGGTAATATAAAATTGTGATATGACATTAATTTGCAATAGGATATTTTTGACTATGCCTACCATAATAGTTATAACATTTCTACTCTTCGCTCATAACACTAATAAACATATTATTACTAGAAACCATCTACTATCCCTCTTTTTTTTACACCATTTATACAGGGTTTCTTTCAGAATTTTCTGGAGGGGGGGGGGGGGTATTTGAAACTTTCGGGGGTTGAAGTGCATATTTACTTTACAAGTGGACCCCCCCCCCCCCCCAACGGGTGCCCGAATGAAAGTCTTTAATATTAATAAAGCCTACATGTTACAAATAATTATGATGTTTTTGTCGGAACTAAAAAACCCAAACAGCCCAAACGTGGGTTACTTACATTTACAGCAACTGTTTAAATAATTGGGGAATTTCTGTAATTTACTAGATTAAAAAAATCTTTTTAAAATGCAAAATAAAAGCTAAAATTCAGATTCAAACAAAAAAAAATGTTAAAATTTAAAAAGTGTGTTCTTACCTGTTCTCACCTGCACATCATAAAAAAAAAGTCCGAAACTCTTCGTCTCTTCCTAGATCTATTTACTATGTTGGCTATGGGCTATAACTACTTAGGGGTCGTCCATAAATGACGTCACACTCGTAGGGGGGAGGGGGGTCCGTAATTTTGTGACGGTGTGTGATGAGGGCGAGGGGACTAAAAGTGACATCACTTTTTTGCATTATAAAAAGAGAGTGTCTATTCGTACTTTACTACAAATAGCCCTTAGAAAAAAAGCCATGTTAGAAAACTAATTTTAGACGTTATTGTACTAGGAATTGATTAAAATACTCTATATTCTATATAGACAGAGTTCAGACAAGATTTTGGAAAAAATATCGATGTTTTAAGACAAATTCAACTGCAATTTTGAGGGGGGCTGTAGGCTGAGGTGTGACGTCATTTTAGGGGTGGGGGTCTGGCTTTTTGTGACGGAGGGGAGGGGGGGAGGTAAAAATCGTCAAAAAAGCGTGACGTCATTTATGGATGACCCCTTTATATTATATTTTTATATAGATTCTACTACCTATATAATCATCTTTAGTTATAATGTGACGTCGTTTATGGATGAACCCCTTAGGAGAGGGAGTTTGTAGATGACCCATTAGTAGTGCTTTAACTTTAGCACATATTGTCTAAGGTACTCTATATGTTGTAATATAAGTACAAAGTATAAGAAGTTTTCAAAAGGATTCAAACGCGTGACGACTGGAATATAAATAAATTCTTCTTGCAAGTGCCATTTTCATTTTTACAAAGATTTTTAATAACATTATATTATATTTAGAATCTATGAAATAATTTATTGTAATAAAAAACAGTAGGGAAGCTAGATCTATACTATATCTAGACAGATCTATACTATACATCTATACTAGTCGTCTATACAAAGTTTAAACTAGGCATACAGAACGCGGTTTAGGCCTAGGCCTAGATCTACCACTCAACTACTAGAAATAGATCTAGATTATTAGTTTTTTTGTTCGTTTAATTCTGTGATCGTTTTAGTTTTACATAACTTGGAAATACTAGTGCTTGCCACATTGGTAAATTCATTTAATTGATTTATTTTTTAGTATTTTTTTAAAGATTTTGTTTATTAATCGTTTAACAGAATATTATAACTGTGTCTTAATTAAAAATATATTACTCTACAGACTAAACATTATAATTCAAATTTATGTTCATCTTCCCCGCGAATAATATGAATAGAATTAGATCTAGAATCTAAATCTATGCTATTACTTTTTGTGTTTGATCCTTTAATATAACTTTTTTACTGGCAGCTCATAAGCAAATCACAATCAAAACAAAAAAAAAACATAATATATTAGAACAAGTCTAGATCTAGAATCTAAGTAGATCTAGTAGCAGTACTAGATCTAAGTCTATATCTAGATTCTAGATCCTAGTAGTAGATTGACGTAGAGTGTAGACTTTCGACTTAGCACGTAGATCTAGATTAGATTTAGATTAGGAGTAGATCTAGATTCTAGTTACAAAAGTGTCAATCAAACAAAAGTCCAAAAGTAAAGTAGTTTGTTGCTGACTTCAGAGTTCAGACATATCACATCACTTAACAGTAACACTACAAGTAGATTCTATATACTATAAAACTTAACAGTAACTTACACCAATACACTTCATTGAACTAAGTAACTTAGTTTAGGCCAGTAGGCTTTCTTTACTTAAACTGTCTTAACTTCCTTAAGTCTTAATAACTCTTAAACTTATTAGTAAGTTATTAGTACTAAGTATTTAGTATTTACTATTTAGTTTAGTTTAGCAAATAGTAAAGAAAGAGGTAAATAATAGTATTTACTTCTTATGCAAACTTAACTCCTTTTTTTACACTTTACACATTGATAGGCCTATAAAATATAATTATAATTCTACATTAGTTAGGCCTATTAGTTAGATTTATCTACAATACATTAATTGAAATTAAAATGAAATTATCTACTCTTCTAATTCTAGCAGAGTAAACTCAGTAATGCAACAAGCTGGGGGTTCGTTTTGCAAGGGATACAAAGGGACGGGTTGATTCAAAATATCGATAGAGTAGACTACCACAGCCCACATTGGTTGACAATGGAGATTTTCAGTGCCTACATACTTTATTTTTTTACATTTGCCTTGTGTGTCATATTAACTTTCTTAATAATTTGGCGATTTAACAAGCGGTATTCACAGAAATGTACTATTATTAGTGACCAGAGTAAATCTGGAAATAAAATCAGAAACAGCTACACACTGTGCAATTCATTAGAGTGTGTCAGGTGTGCTGGAGGACACTCTACCCTTCAGACGGCCCTTACCAGACTAAGTTATTTTGCTGATAATGATCCCTCAGTAAAAAAATATGATGTGGAAAGTCTGTTGTTGGATTTGCGAAAATCGCTCGCCTTAATAAAAAAGAAAGAAGAAGTCACGGATATAAATACCCTATCATCTCCCAGCATTAGTAGCTCGACTCCAGTTGTTTTTAAAATGTCTGGACTAAGAGAGAAGACGTTCTGGTCAAAAAATGACTTTCCAGCTTTACAGATCCTAGACAAGTATTTTCACCAAATATATTCTGAATTTATCAATGTTTATAATAGTCCTGAGAAAGATATTCAAGGTCTTTGGAAAACAAATAGTAGTGCATCTGGTAAATGGAGTATTTTACATATTTTTGATCAAGGCAAAGCAACCAAAGTGGCTGAATTGTGTCCATTTACTTATGATGTTCTGACAAAAATACCATATTTTATGAATGGTAATATTTTTGCTAATGCTGCATTCTCTGTTGTTCATCCAAATACTTTGATTGCAAAACATTGTGGCTCAACAAACTGCAGGATTCGATGTCATTTAGGTAAGTTTGCTTGTTCAAGCTTAAAAGATTCCTCTTGAGACCAATGATCAGGCAGATGAAGTGGAGTTCATATGTTTCTTGAACTCGACATATAAAGGGATAATGTGGTCAGCACTATGCCCAGCCGTCTTTACTTTCCCTAACGTGAGCTAGGTACCGATCAGAGTTGGGTGGACTCAGGGAAGTTCCACTAACTTGAACCCGGATTCAAACTCAAAATTATCGGGTTAGCAGTCTAGCGCTCCACTGCTAGGCCACGCTATCCCAAATTGTTCAAGCTTAGGTATCAGATTTTTAGTTTTTGTTAATGTGTGTTTTGTTTTCCATTTCAGATTTATAGCAACAGATTTTGTCCTTATTTCTTAATCAGCCAAACAAACAAAAAATGTATTCTTTTTGAGTAAGGCATAGGGTTAGGTTTGAGTTAGTTGTCCCTCTTGTCTATGCAGATTCAGAATATCAGATTGTTCTACCTTTCTAATTTCTGATTCTTGCCTAATATAGGAAAATACCCAGATACTGTTAATTATTGATTCTGCTAAAGCTAGAAGAGTTATAATTTACTTCACAAAAAATGTTCCAGATTTTTAAAAAGAAAAACTTCTTTATTTTAGTTTTTTTATTTAGGCTTGATAATAATTTTTGAATCAAAGATAAGCTGAATCTATTGAAATGTCCAACTTCTTTGTTTTTGTTGTTGTTTATTCTTACTTCAATTAAAAAGATGAAAATATTTTAATAATTATAATTATTATGAATAATATACTAAAATTTTATTATTTGAATTACTTGTTACCAGTATAATTTCCATAATAAAACTTTTTTATGTTGTCAGGACTAAAGGTTCCTAAAGATGAATGTATCCTTGAGGTTGGAGGAGAAAGCCGTATTCATGAAGAGGGCAAAATAGTTTGTTTCAATGATGCTTTCCCCCACTCAGTCCAACATAAAGGACTGAATGAAAGCCACATCAGGGTTATTTTCATGTTTGATATGTGGCATCCAGACATAACAGATAGCCAAAAGAAAATTTTAAGTTATGCCTTTAGTGCTTAAACTAAGGTTTAATTTGGTAGTGTTTTGCAATTAATTTTTAGCAGTGTTCATCAGTCACAATAAATGATACTGGTTACATTGTGATTTTTTTTTATTTATAAAGAATAATCCACTTATTGCTGATATAAGTAGTTCAGAAGTTTGTTTATTTAAATATTGATGATGTACAAAAGTTAATCAGTTGAGCTTATTTATATTGTACCTGTATGTGTTTTAAGCAACATTGTTCTTGAGATCTACCTAGATCAGTTATCGATTATTAAACGTAAAAAAAGCATATTTATGCTAGTGTATTGTTTAAATATATTGTCACTGTGTGCAATTTTGCTCTAGCTAGTATTTTTAAATAGATGAACTTATGTCATGTATTATAAATATAAAATAAATGTATTTTTTAAGACTTATTTCATTATGAAATAAGTTTTACAGTAATGCCAAAACAAAGTAAAATGCCCTTGAAAAATTGACTGCCTAACAGGATATAGATTTTCTAAGAAAAAGTATATCTATGCAGTTTTATCTTAAGAAACAAATATATTAATTCTGAACTTCATTTCTGTTATGATTTTATTTATTCTGCAACAATATGTCACATAACTGAAGCTTGTACAACTATGACATACATGTACTTTTTTTTTGTTAAACATCATTTATAAATATTTGAATACAAATTGTAACATTACTTTTTCATGGTAACATTTGTGTGTATACAATACAGATAATATTGTGATTTTCAACTCAAAATGTTTTAAGATTTTTATTACAAAATATAAAAAATCAGATTAGGTCCTGGTGCACTTTCTGTCTTCTATTTTTATATTTAAATTTAAGCACATCAATAAAGGTCATTCTAATAGGTAATGCACTATTTTGATTAATGAAGACCTGAAAAAATCAAATACAAGTTTTCTTTTCCTGCTTAACATATTATTTTCAAATCATTAACTATAAAACTTAGACACATACTTTTAATTATCAAATGTGAAAACTTTTCTACATTATTTACAAGATAAATTAATAACAGGTTATGAAATAATCAAACCATTATAAACAGGAATACATAATGAATGAGCTGCTTCAATAAACAGAAAAATATACATAAACAGCTGCCATATTTCTCACTCAATTTCATAACCAAAAAACAAGGGGCAGGAAAACAGAAATAATACACCTCATACCAACACAAAACAATATAAAGTATATCTTAAACAGAAAATGTTTTAAGCATTTTAGATAGCACTTTGTACATGCATCATTAAAATACACAAAACAATACTGATTTCTAGTAATTCTATAAGCACTATGTTCCATTTTTTAAATAGAAAAAAAAATAATGAGCTTGCTATTAACAGCTTTCTGTGCAAAAATAGGGATCTTGAAATTAATTCAGAATAATTAAAATTAAGGAAATTAAAAAATGTTTATCAACTTTTTTAATGAATGCAAAGAACAATAAACACAAAGTCCTTAAAGTATACTAAAAAAATGTCATCACAACTGCATTTCATCATCCATGCTATCGAATATATCAGAATCTTTTCCTATTATGTTGCAGTTCAGATTTTCAGTTCTATCTGACAAACCAGCATTAGTAGGCAAGGAGTTGAGAAAATGTGCAGTAGATAGTTTGAAAACATCTGTCTGATAGTGTGGTGATAAACTGGGAGTATGTGTAAGATCAGAACTGTCTTCCATGATGTTATCACGAGACAAGAGAGGTAATCTAGTTGGTGAATTTGACATTTTGTTGGAGTCACTATCAGATGAGTCAGGGTTATCTTCTTTTTTTATTTCACGAATAAGCTCCCCTGGTGATTTCCACAGCACTATTTGCATGCATGGTTTGGTGCTGTAAGGAAAAATAGAAATACAAATTGTTAAAATACTGGTAACCATTTCAATAATGCAACAGAAAAAAAGATTAAACCTAAAGAACTATTTAAACTAAGTTAAGCGAAAATTATTGTTATATTATTAATAAAAATTCTTTTATATTAAACCCTACTTATAAAAAAAAGTTAGCTGCATTTTTATTTTAAAATGAGCCAAGAATAGTTCATTTTTAAAAACTAACACATTTTAAAATCCATTTAAAGTTTAACAATTTAAGCTTAATGCTTAGGCATTGAAACATGTTTCCTCTCCTTGAGGCAGAACATCAGGATGACATATTTTAAAACCCACATTACTTAATTATATAAAAAAAGGCTATACTATTAGTATTACTATTAAAATATCTAATAAAGTTGAAATTTAAAATAAAAAAGCAATACACAGGAAAATGAACTTGGTTTTCAATGATTAACTGGTATAATAATCTACAACAAAACAAATTGTGATATAAAGTATCAAACATTTTCTTAGAAGTAAAAAAAAACCTATACCAGTATTACTAATAAGATTATAGTAAAATGCAAAAAAAAAATTTCAACATCTTAACTGGAAATGCAGATATTTTCTTTATCAATTATTTTATTATATTAATACTAATAGTTTCGCTGTCTGACAAGAACGCTCTGTCTGTCAAGAACGCTCTGTCTGACAAGAACGCTCTAGAGAAAACACAAGCAAAATAAAAACATGCACAGTAATTCGAAAAACGAAATATGACGTCGACACATTTAGCGTAGAGTAGAAAATAATCTCAAACCCAGAGAGTGCTCACAGTTATATGACGTCATTGATTTTCGCGTTAACATTGAATAAAAAGGAAATGTTGTCTAATCTTAATGGTTTGCGTGAAGAGTTTCTTGCATACAATTCTTCGGGTAGGGGCGAAGCCCCACCCCACGCGTAAGAACGTCTGAGCCCCCCCCCCCCCCTCCCCAACTCAAAAGAAATTTCTTCATCGATACTCTATAATAAAATTACCGCCTAATTAATGTGTCTAATCTAAAAAGTGGTTTTCTTGCAATTTCTTTAATGCAATTCTTCGGGTAGTGGCTAAGCGCGACACCAGTGTTTCTTTCAGACTTTTTCCTCCCCGGAGAGGGGTGGGGGTACTTGGAATTTTCGGGGGCGGACACTGGAAAAAGTATATAATTATATTTCGTTGAATGGGACGGTAGACATGTTTTTTGGGGGGTGGGGGTGGGTGGGTGGGGGTGGGTGGGGGGTGGTGTGTGGGGGGTGGGGGTGGTGTGTGTGGGGGTGGGGGTGGGTGGTGTGTGGGGGGTGGAGGTGTGTGGGGGTGGGGGGTGGGGGTGGTGGGGGTGGGGGGTGGGGGGTACTTGAGGTTTTCGGGGGCGGGGGTAGAATTTTCGGGAAGGGGGCGGACACTGGAAAAAGTATATAATTATATTTCGTTGAATGGGACGGTAGACATGTTTTTTTGGGGGGTGGGGGTGGGTGGGTGGGGGTGGGTGGGGGGTGGTGTGTGGGGGGTGGGGGTGGTGTGTGTGGGGGTGGGGGTGGGTGGTGTGTGGGGGGTGGAGGTGTGTGGGGGTGGGGGGTGGGGGTGGTGGGGGTAAGGGGTTGGGGGTGGGGGTGTGTGTGTGGGGGGGTGGGATGGTTTTAGTTTAGAGAAAAGAGACAGCACTATCAGCCTAGCGCCCGTTGTACCCTTCCTCAACGGGCCATTTATCTAGTTATTAAATATTTGCTTAATTCACCATTAGAAACATTTTTATTGTTATAATTTTCCTCTGTTTATTAAAAAACAATCCTTGAACTTTTAAAATATAATTGAAAAAATCTTTCAACGTTTCAAAGTAATAGAAAATAACTGCCACAGGACACAACAGTAAAGGAAAAATTAAAAGTTATTACATCTGGCTTTAAGACAGCAATTTCAAAATCTTGTTAACAGTGAGACTTTAGTTACTACACAGCAATGAAAGTACTTTATATAGATCAGGCTTATGGGAATATATGATAGAAGAAAAATGCTGGGCAGTTTATGGGGAATTATTCTTTGATCCAAAAATCTCCCAGAATTTCAACTTACATCTCTTCCATAACTTTTCGTGGAAGAATCGGAGAGGGTGTTTGAGCAGACTCTAAAACTCCTTCAGCTACCTTGAGACGAGGACCTTCATCAGACCAACTATTGGAATTGTTTATGTTGAAATCAACATCTTCCTCAAGTTCAAAGTCTAGTCTAAAAAAATATACATATATATGTTTAATTTACATGGCAGTGAAGTAAAGAACAATAGTTGATGTTAAAATTAACTGTCTGAACTTATTTGTAAGGCAGAACTCCTGAGTTTCTTTGCCTCAGCTTATAAACGGATTGTGTGGTCAGCACTTTTACAGTCAGCAAAACTTTCCCAGCTTGGGTTAAAGCAGGGTAGACTCCATATGTCCTACTAACACTAGCTCACAAATCAGTTTACTTTCAAGTAGGATATAGTGTATCTACCACAACACATAAATAATGACGTTTATTTGCCATGTAGATCTTAACTAAAGCTTACCTATCTTCTATTTCTCTAAACCTCTGCCAGGCCTCAGCATCTGTTCTACATTGAGTACCTGGCGCACCTATGAAGACCTGTACACCTCTGTCTTCTGCATCTATTTTAACCTGATCAAACATTGATTGCTCTTTTTGTGTTATTTTCATATTTGCAAACTGATCTGCACACAGGTATACTTTAGACATTGGTGCTCTGAAAATTTCAGATTGTGGGTTACTAAATTTGGTGAATTTAATGTAGCTAATATGAAAATTTGGTTTAGAAAATGTTTATCAAGGACAATTGCTGTGTAAAAAAAATATTATAATCTAAAACAAACAGGTTACTTTTATAAATTATATTTCTAGTAATATTGCCAAACATTCACATAATAAGAACACATTCAAACTTACTCATCTGGTAGTTCTAGTGCTTTGCGCTTTGGTCTTCTAAACGGTTTATCGCATGAGATATTTAATTCAGGACTGGAAAAAAGAATTGCCAACAAATCATAAATATTTTTCAGGGAAGATTGAACTTAATACTAAAACAGTTATTTATAACACAAAACAAAAATTAGATTAAAATTATTCTTAATTTGGTTGATGTTAAAGTTTTTGGGAATAATACTTACTATGAAGGTAATGGAGCGCCTGTAAAAACTGTAGTAGTTCCTGCAGAACTCAAGTCTCCCCAAGGCATAGTTACAGGGATGGAGTGCTGCCAAGAAGTGCCAACACCTGGTGCACTTAGATTGCTGATACGGCTAGTTGTCTGGAATTGATGATGGAAATTGTTATAAATACTTTTGGACATCTTGAGGTAGGGTAAAACTAAGAGTCCAAATAGGTGGTCAAGCTTTTTTACTCAACCAACAATATATGTGTTCTTAACTTGGATCTCAGATTTTAAAAAAAAACAACTCTGGATCTATTAACCCACAGTTTTAAGTTTATATAACTGTACAAATTAAAAAAAAATTGTTTTTTAAGGCTATCTAGTAGATAATTTTTTGTAACTAAAAATCTTGTTTGATAAAGACACCTAATTATTGAACTCAAACATAAGCATATTCCTATTTAGTAAAATAAACCAATGGAGTAATTTCTAATAAAAAGAATTAGCTAAAAACTAATGCTGCAGTAGAAGAGTAAAAATACTGGCATATAGGTCCACAAAAAGGAAGCATAAATAAATCAAATGTTAGGTCACATTGTTTGACCATAGATAAGGAGAATTTTACAGAAATGTCCACCTATTCTAGAGTAACATTATCATGTAAATATAAGATTAAAACATTTCTACAGAATCGTATTGGTTGAAGACTAGTGTGGATTTTCTCAATTAAATACTGAGCTTTGCTTTTCTGTAAAAATCTAAAATAAAAACTTTTAAATACTAATTTTCAAGTTTTTACCAGGGAGAGCTTTTATGCCTAGAACTAGAAGGGATATAAACAACCCATAATTTAGTGCTGCTGATAGTAAGCATAAGTATGCCCTCCATTTTAGTATATCACATCAGTACCTGTATGCTGGGCCTATGAGTTAAAAGTGTGCTGCACTGGGTGGGAGAAGTGAATGTAAAACTGTTTTGGGACACAACAGGGCTACGGAACTGTGGTGAGGATGGGAATGAACTGAAAGTTGAAGTCTGCATATCTGAAAAATAAATGTAAAACATCACTACAATAAATTACTGTTTTGATTACAACAGTGGTAATAATGTTACAATACTGCTAACGAAAATAAATATTTATTCTATAGTATCCTATTATTCTAGCTTAACTCCCAGAGATGGCATGGTCAAATGGTAGAGCGTTTGGCTGTAGGACTTCCCTGAGTCCATCCAGCTATGATGGGTACCTGACTTATGTTGGAGAAAGTAAAGGCGGCTGGGCATATACTGACTAGATCATCCCTTTGTATGCCGAGGTCAAGAAAAATATTAACTACTTGATCTGCCCAATGGATTGCTAGGTTTAAAGATATTTTTTACTTTAAATCAACACCCACATATTCAGCTCAATTTTAACAGATTTATTAACCAAGTACGCTCACTGAAAAATATCAGACAATACCACACAAAATAGCAACATGTTATTCTATTTAATACCTCTAACAAAAACTACATGTTCCACTTTACCATTATAAAATCCTGGCAGGTAGTTGTTATTGCTAAATTCACTGTAGTTTGCCATTACCATGTCAGCAGGTGGATCTGTTAAGTCCAAATAAATTTCATAACACTAGCACCAGGTTTTAGTTTTTTTCTCTTCCTTTGTTGATCTAAAAAAAAGATATACTTTAATTAAAAACAAAGCATTCAATTAAAGCATAAAGGTATTAATTAATGATTTAGAACAAAATCAGTAATAACTTTCAAAAATATTTTTTGAGGTTTAATAAGTCAAAGCTTTCACAGTTTCATTAGTAATTTAATAATTAAATTAAATTAAGAAAACCTAATAAGTAGCCTAGAGTAATTTTATTAAATAGTGTAATACAGTAATAGTAATACTAATTCAGTGCCTAACATAATAATTACTAGAAACTAGAATAACTAGATGAGGATGTCTAATAAACTAATAATAATGGGACCACTAAATAAAAAATAATTAGCCTACTAAATTAACTATTAACTAAATGGTAATAGGGCTAATAATATTAATTGACATTAATAGGCTAACAAAAACAACCAGGTTGTGACTAAATTGAGTAAATTCTAAATTCATAATAAATTCCATCCAAGCCATGCAATCAACTTTTAACTTTTAAGTAGACCTACTAATATTAAGAAGTTTACTTAAGAATAAACAGCCTGCAATACAACTCACTGGTACATCACACGCTGATCTCAGTTTATTCTGAGTAGGCCTAAATGATCACACACACACATGGATCACACAACACGGACAATAGGCTCGGATGACAGATTCCAGTTTTCCTATTTTTCCCAGAATTTTCTAGTAGTCAGTAGATTTAATCCGTTAGCCTGGCAACGTTTCGACAGGTAATAATTCATTAAAATGCAGTTTGCAATATCTATTTTTTTTAACTAAGCAGGAAAATGGTGATAAAATGTGTATTACTTACATATGTGGGTATAAAAGCCGCACAGTTTCTAGATCTCTGGTTATTTTAGCGAACTTGTTTACGTGTGATAATTGAAAAACCGAACAATGGAAAAATTATTGAGAGAATTATAATTAAGTCCCCTTGCTCTCCTGTAAAACTAGAATTTTCTACAAGACATTTTTCGCAAACAAATACTATTTTTTTTTAAATTTTAGGCGTATAAAAGAGCTTTATTGAAATATCAAGCATCAAGCAATTAGGCCTACTGAAATTTAATGTAGTGAAAGCAGTGGCGTAGCCAGGATCGTCTCAAGGGGGGGGGGTTCCAATTTTTACCCGGGGACAAACTTTCGATTTGCACCCCCCCCCCCTCAAACTTTCGATTTGCACCCCCCCCCCCTCAAACTTTCGATTTGCACCCCCCCCCTCAAACTTTCGATTTGCATCCCCCCCCCTCAAACTTTCGATTTGCACCCCCCCCCTCAAACTTTCGATTTGCACCCCCCCCCCCTCAAACTTTCGATTTGCACCCCCCCCCCCTCATACTTTTTATATATACCGAGGGGTCTATGGGGGGGGGTTATGACCCCCCCTAACCCCCCCCCTGCCTACGCCACTGTCAGTGAAAGAATAAAATTAATCGGTTCTGATGCGCTTTCTTACACATTGTGTGGGAGAATTATTATAATCAGAATATTTTCAAGAATGTTGTTGTGAAGTTGGTCATAAGCACAATATTTAGGCAATATAGATTATATAATCCTATAATAACAATTGCAAAATCAGGATTACCCCCACCCCCACCTCGATTCCTGACATATTGGCTCCAGACTTTCTTCTTCTTTTTCGTTCTTTTTTTTTTGTTTTGGCTCCAGACACATAGCCTGTATTTAATTACCACTTATGGTATAGTTTTAGAACAGACTCTCTCAGGCATCACTACGGGAGACACCCCCCCCCCCACACACACACACACCTGTCGTCCTCTCCGGAACAGAATTATTTACCAAGTAGGCTCACTGAAATATCAGACGATACCACACAAAATAGCAACATGTTATTCTATTTAATACATCTAATAAAACTACATGTTCCACTTTACCATTATAAAATCCAGCTCACTACCGACTCATTTGTGTGAACGCCATAACCAGATACTTAAATTATAGCCTCTCGATCCCTCCGCTGGATACGTACATTTAAAAAAAAAAAAAGAATTATTTCTTATACAAGATACTATAATGGAAAAATAAAGCTTGTCGACCAAGAGCTAAATTCATTGTAGTATTTAAGCGTATCGTCTTACACCGAATGGCATTGATGCAGGGGTTTAGTTTTACTTCTTCGTTCTTCACTGTAAATTTGGACGGGAATTCCTCTAACGCAGGGGTCGGCAACCTACGGCTCGCGAGCCGCATGCGGCTCTTTAGGTGTCAAGATGCGGCTCTTCAGCTCCATGCACAAATATTAAGAATTATTATATTTTATTTTTAAAACTCATAAATGTATTAGTCTGCAACACTCAGTAATGAACGATATAATAATAAATATAAACATTAAACACTCGCTATTCTATTAGAACATTTAGTTACTCGATATTTCAATGTAGAACTACTTCCTTGTTTCTTAAAACGTGAGTTATTTAAATGTAAACAATTCCTGTGTTTGGATCATATTTATCGGGGCACTGGTTTCCTACACTACCGCCCACCACCATGGCGTGCTGTATGAAAGCCTTGAGTGTAAGTTAATCACTCACCGTAATATCACCGTTAATCACTACCGACGGTAAGTGGCGCTCTCGTGAACCCGATAACACTACCGCCGGGGCGCCGCGTACGGCCCCTAGCTCGGTTTAATTATCGAATGTTGGAATGTCGTTGTGTAGTGTGCTCCTTAAAACTAAGGTAGGTGCTTAGTGCTCACGGGATAGCCCTGGGCGCCAAATCGCACCCTGCAGTGACTCAATTTAGTGAGCGACTATAGCAATCCATTGTATCCATAGCCTATCGCGCTGTTTGAAATGAACGTATTGTTGCTCATCGAGTCTTTATTGTACAGACTAAAAAAACGAATGTAGGCACTATAGTGCTCGCAGGTGAGCCCGGGGCTCTTCGGGTCGCGCAATGGACGAGGTGCCGGCGGTTGCGTCTGTTGCAGTTTTGCCGCTGAATATAGTAGTACCCCTTACGACTTGGCAATGCAGAACGCCCGATTAACGGATGCTAAGTACTAACATAGCCGCTCTGGAACTCTGGGCGCCAAAACGTGTAATGACAAAAAAATGCACTAACTCGGGCGCCGCCCATAAGAAATTAAAAAAAAAATTTTTCGCAGAATTTCCTCTCGGGAGTATTTTCATTTACTCCCCAAAGTTTCATGGCACTCGGATAAACTGTGTTGAACCGCATACACATTTTTTTTACCGTACATAGAGAAAAATCGCACCTCTACCCCCCCCCCCCCCCCCGGGCACCGCCCTTGCGAAATAAATTTTTTTTGCACAAATATATATATATATATATATATATATATATATATATATATATATATATATATATATATATATATATATATATATATACTAAATCCTAATTAAAGATCATAATATTAATAATAATAATATAAATATGTTGGCGGCTCTTTAAAAACTTTGAAATTTTGTAAATTGTCACTTTTGGCTCTTCTGTCTCAAAAGGTTGCCGACCCCTGCTCTAACGCAATACGCGTCAACATGTTATGCGCCATACAGACCGTTGATTCTGATCTCAGTATGCTTTTCTTTTTGGGTATGCTTCCAAAGCCTTTGTCCATCCGAGAACAAACTACAAGGTAGCAGTTGTTTGATTTTGGAGTTTTCTATCCTAGATGAGATTCCTAACAGGGAGGAGGAGTCCTATTGAAATGTGAGGGTTTTGCCGGGAACAATTAAATTGTAGGGAGCTGTATAGATGTGACCTTTCAGTCGGGAGTCCTAACGGCGGGAGCCTTATTATCAAGAGTCATTTAGTCGGGAATCAAAATTACGGTAGCCCATTGTCAGGAGTCTTAATATTATAACGGGAGCCGCATTCTCGGAGGCCTAAATGTCGTGAGTACATTTTCGGGATCTTATTGACGG
The DNA here is from genome assembly GCF_028476545.2 of Physella acuta. Lineage (NCBI taxonomy): Eukaryota > Metazoa > Mollusca > Gastropoda > Physidae > Physella > Physella acuta. The sequence continues at coordinate 140,557 of NW_026732160.1, read as the reverse complement.
GAGCCTAGTTGTCGCCAGCCCTTTTGATGGGGTCAATTTGACGGGGACAATATGACGGGGACGTATTGTCGAGGGCGTTATTGCTTATCATCGTCTATGATTTATACACGCTTAAAAGGCTAAGTAAAAGTTTAAAACAACAATTTACTTGTTCCTGTTATTTGTAACTTGTGAGTTTACTCACTCCTGTAAGCTCTATTCTCTCGTCTTAAAGTGTTTACGATAAAATTATAAAAAGTAAACAAAACACAACGAAGAACAAACCACTTAGATCTATAAGTGGTACAAAATAAATAATGTTATTTCGTCTGCTATTATTTTTAACATTTTTTTCTGGCAATGTGATCAAATAAGTAAACTTCCGGTCTAAATGTTTTCATTTTTTTCTTCGTCATTGCAGTTATCTTCTAGACTTAAAACAGCTTAGCATTAGATTCTAGGTCTAGATCTAGATCTATACAGAAGGAAAGGAGCCAAATCAACTGGCCTTAAGATGGTACTTTGGCATTTTAATAGTATAAAATCAAAACTGTTTCTATTTAAATCGGACTTTTTTATTTTTTTCATTTTTTTGTCATGTTTTTCTGCTTGTGACTTGCCTCAATTTAAAATTTAAATTGTAGTGTTGTGTAGCAAGGCGAAGTAGTTGTGTATGACTAAAAATTTTCTTTAAAAAGTATATTTTTTTATTTTGTATGTGACTGAAGTAATAAGGGCCTACTAATCTTTTACTAAACTAACGGTATTAACCTGTTTTTAAGTCATACAAAGACAAAGGCTAAAATGATGGTAATCTATCGCCTTAGGGCTTAGGTACGTAAAACTGGCCGAGGCTAGTAATGTGAAAAGAAGGTGCCTCATTAAATTTTAGTAATTATTTCACATTTTAAGGAACATTTATGTTTTGAAAGTTACAAAAATGTTTCAAAGTTTCATTCATATAGCTGTTTTTAAACAAGTGTTAAAACTTTTCAGTAATAAATAAAGACTAGCGATGTTTTCATCAGGTGCAACAAAGCTCGTTTACTTCAGCAGCCATCTTGTTTAGGTTTTTTTTTTTGGTAAACTGATAGCGGGAGATTCAGGGGAAGCCACTCTATTTTACAAATGGCTGCTGTTTATATCAAATATTGCTCACAAACACTGCTGTTTGAAGTTAATTTCTGGCCTATATCATTGATTTTGGTTTATTATTCAATTATCTATAATATTTGACACAAATATACCACAATATACTTCTATTAAAGCCTTAATAATGATGGAACTTTGTGGCCCATTACTAGCCTCTGCTAGATTACCAAAATGACTAAGTAGTAAGTACCCCAGCCCTAGGTTTAATAACACTGCTAAGGGTAAAACTGGTCAAACATAGAAAATTAAATGTCACTCCATAATAAAGTAATTCTAATCACAAAAATTCATGATCTTGAAGAAAATAGATTTCCCTAAAAATAAAAATTGTAATAATAACATGATTGAGACAGCAGCTAATTTACTGAGCTTACCAACCACACACTGAAATAAATTGGGTCATAACATCAATCCTTGCCTTAATTAAGCCAACAGTTAACCCACTGTTACAGCATTATTAAAAATTATCGGTCTAATTTTTAAAAAAAAGGCCAGAAGTTAACTTTAAACAGCATTATTTGAGATAAACAGCAACTATCTGTAAATTTGAGTAGTTTTCCCTGAAATCCTAAGTTTTAATCTTAAGAGTTCTAATTTGTAAACATTTTCAGTTTGGCTTTGGAAATAACTTTCCAGACTTCACAGCAGGGAGGACATTTCAAGAAACATACAAATGTTACAGTGTCACTATGCTTGGAGACAGAGAAGATGTGGAGAGAGGTGGAAAAAGTAAGTTAAAATTTAGCTCTAAATACTTAATCAAAATGTATTAAAGTAATAAGTCTACAAAATACTAATCTAATATGAAAAGTGACAACTTATAAATATAAATTAAAACTATCCAATGCAAGGGATGTTACTCTGATTCTATTGTAATGCTTACAAACAGTAGGGCTGGTAAGTAGGTCACCAACCAGTTCTATGGCTCATGCAGGTTTTATTGAGCAGTAGAACTGGTTGGTGATCTACTTACCAGCCTTATATCCATGACAACTACATCTTGCAAAATCCTAATTATTATTACCAGCACATTATGCAGTTTCCAACCTGGAAGGTGCATCTCCCTAAGAGGTGTGGACTAGTGCTTGCTATGGATGATGCCAAAAATATACAGATAAAATATAATACTAGTAAACTTTTGTCTCAGGATACTCAAATAAAATTTGATCTCTGGAATTTCTGACCTAAATAATGCCTTGATCAAACACTCTCAATAATTTAGGCAGGGGTTGGGGTTTATTTTAAATATCAGTTTGCACACAATATGAGGCGTGTCATATTAAATAGCTTTTGAGTGCAATACTTGGTAGCTTTTATACTCCAACTGATAACTACATATTATTGTAATCATTTTGTAACTTAACTGCATACTTTAAAAATTGCTATACAATACATAGCACAATCAAGTTAGCTATAGATTTCTCATCTAAATGCATATGCTTTATACAAACCCACTAGAAAATATTAGTTAGTGGGACAACAGCATTTGGCTTTATTCATTGCAGGTCTAAATTACCAGAAGTTTTTTAAATACACTAAATGCTTAAAAAAATAGATCCTGTGTATATTAAGAAGCTGCAAAAACATAAATACATTTTTTTATGGTTTTGAAAGATTTTAACAAAGTAATAATGCAATGCAATTTTGAAAAGTAGGATTGTTTTTCATTGAGTTCTGTTTTGTGTTCATTTCTTCCTGTTTATAATTAATTTAGTGAAAACAAAAATTTTCTTTCACAGTTATAATGCCACCCTCTGCGCTTGATAAACTGAGTAAGTAAATTATGGCTTGAGAGTAATAATTACAGTATTTAAATTTGTTACATTATTTCATAACCTTAATAAAGTGTTTCATGCCCATTTAGCTCAGTATTTAGAGAATATTTTTAAGAAGCAAATTTTTTCATAGCAAATGTTGACAAATAATTACATGCTTTTTTTTTTTACTTCTTTAAGCTCGCCTAAACATCCAGTATCCGATGTTATTTAAACTTACAAACAAGAAATCAAACACATTTCGTGAAACACATTGTGGTGTTCTTGAGTTTGTGGCTGATGAGGGTCGGATATTCATTCCATATTGGGTAAATTTTAAAGTTTAAAATAATCTCCTTCAACAAATTTCTTAGAGAATAGCTTTGTATTTTTATTTATTTATTGATTGTTTTATAAGGTTTTTTTTTGGCAAGAGCAAGTTTTGTTAATAAAACGCTGCAGATGTTGCATCATTTCTCCACAATTTTTTTATTTAAGATCTGAGTTGTAGTTTGTTTTGTATTTTAAATTACCAAAAAAGTAAACTCCTTTAGATTTGACTATTTAGCCCAAGTTTTGTAAGAACAGTGTTATTTTTTTATTTTTTTTTAGATGATGAGAAATCTTTGTGTTGATGAAGGAGATTTCATTCAGATAGACAATGTTTCCTTGTCTGTTGCTACATATGCAAAGTTTCAGCCTCAGAGTGTGGATTTCCTTGACATCACTAACCCCAAAGCTGTGTATCCTTTCAAAGATATTTTTTGTTTGTTTTGTTAAATACTTTCCTTGGCTTCCATTTTTTTTTTAGATTTAATTTTTTAAATTACCAAAATTACAATTTTCTTTAATTTTTAATTCAGTCTTGAAAATGCTCTCAGAAACTTTGCTTGCCTCACCCAGGGCGATGTAATAGCCATAAAATATAATGACAAGGTAAATTTAACATTTTATTGGTTAAAACAAAAATAAGCTAATTTTAATAAAAACTTAAATTTCAGGATTTTATGTAACAAGGTGGGTGGTGCTCATCAGTATATTGCTTATGTTGTAAGTTTTTTTATATCTCTAGGAATATGAATTATGTGTGCTAGAAAGCCAACCCGGCAAGGCTGTGTCTATTATAGAGTGTGATATGCGGGTAAGTAATTTCTGCAATTTTATAAATAACATTTTTTAAAGACACAATATTTTGGTCTAATTGTGTTTAATAAATAACTCTGGCCCTCAGATAAAGTATTTTTATAAACAATTTTATCAAGCACATGCTATACATAGAAATAATTTTAGAATGTGTTTTTTACTCAGTTGTTTGTTTTTTGTAAATTTAAACATTCAAGCAATGTTTGCTGTCAACTCAACAGTAACTTGATAGCAACACAACAATCTTGTAGATCTTGCTAAAAGTATATCTGTCCCACAAGCCTTGCAATATATGGCTACCTTTAAAAAATAATGACATTGTCCTGTCACCACTTAGGTTGATTTTGCACCACCAGTAGGCTACAAAGAACCAGAGTGGAAACCTAAAGTCCAGGACAGTTTAGATGGTGTTGTAAGTATTGTTTAGTTGGTGTCGATAATTATTTAGGTAGTTTTCTTTTGGTTAGGTGTCATTGTTATAATTTAGATCACGTGATTGGTGTTTAGACACCGGTGGTTGAAAAATACACTTAATTTTTTGCTTTGATCCAATCCTCAAAAATCACTTTTTAAAATTATTTTCGTGTGTAGCTAAGATTATAAGGGTGACGTTTCAAAAAATTTGTTTCAGGATATGGAGGCAGATACAGCAGATGATATTCAGTCCTTCAGGGTTTGTTTTTAATCTCCCTTTGAAAATTATTTGCCTATTTTAATTTCAAACATGTTTTTTTTTTAAATTTATTTTCATACTTTTATTGAAAATTAAATTTTTAGCCATTTGCTGGTCAAGGGAACAGACTGGATGGCAAGAAAAAAGGAACAGAAGCTTCATCTAGCGGATCTGCATTATGTGGGCCTCAAAGAAGGTAGTAGCAATATTTATATTTTTCATATGGATTAAACCTTACTTGTTTTGTAGATTATTAGGTGATTTTTACATTCATGCAAATACTGAGTGACTTGTGGAATTTTCAGGGGGATTCCTAACTACAATTTTAAACGTGGCACAATAACTTTCATAAGATCTGTCCGTCCAGCAACAAATGGAAATTCAGAAGCAGAGGAGGAAAAAGCTTTTGAGGCTTTCTCAGGAGAGGGCAAAACCTTGAAGAAAAAAACAAGAACTTAAAATTAAGTTTGACATCTATAAATATTTGTTTTAATTTATTGCTGCATGAGAAATTAAATTTTGCTATTACACTTTTGCATTTGTGTGATAGTATGTTTGATGGTTGTTTATTTCTATTTCTGTCACCTGTTTCCTTCTGAGCTTTGATTTTGAACCTTGATGAATGGGTTCAACATATATCAGTTTTAAATCTCCAATTATGAGTGGAATTTTAATAAACCTGTTACTGTTTTAAAAAAAAAAGAGCTAATGGACCTTTTTTAAATGAAAAAATCTTCACAAAAATAAAACTACATGTTGAATTCCTTTAATCAGTGACAATGCATGATATACAAATCAAGATAGTAACAATTTTAGATAGTTTTAAATAGAAGCAAATGTGAATTTTAATGTTTACAATTAGTACGATTTGGTTGTAAGAAGCTTGTTTAATCATTCATCTAAAAGAGATGGTTACAAGCTTGAACAAATACTAAAATTAAAATGCATAACCTAATCTAAGTAGGCCTAACTATTTTAACGAGTAGTAATACTAAATATTCAATGCTAAAATACAAATTCATACAGATTTGTGTAGAACTACTTTATTGCTTTCAGACAGAAACATAATTAGCAGTTACTATCACGATAAAAAAATGTATAAATATTTGATAGCTAATTAAGAAAATCTATTTTTTAAAACCAGTTAAGAGCAAAAGGAGATATGTAAGCAATATCAAATACTCATTGACAGAGGTATCATACAATGTTAACCATTCATTCAAATGCTCTTTTTTTTTTTAATCTTGAGTGAGTAAAATTATTAACTTTTTGAGGATTTATGAATTACATTATAGTTAAAACTAAGGACAAAAGTCAAAGATAATGTACACAAATGTTTAAGACAGATAATAAAATGGTTCTTTAAAAAAATACACCATTAATCAACCGAGCTATTTCTGGTGTGAATGGTGGTATTATTTATTAAATACATTTTTTACTGGCTTATTTAATATCAGCGAATTTTCATGATGGTAAAGTAAAATATTATTTTCTGTTGAATTTTTCATAAACAATGAAGCTACAAATATCTCTATCAGCACAAAAAAAAAGTCCCTCCATAACACATAATTATGGAGAGTTAACCTAGTCCAGGAGAAAAAACTCCAGATTAGAGTATGTATTGTAATTATCAGATCTGTAATTTCTTTTTTTAACTAATTTGTACATAAAATTACAGCTTTGAAGGCTTAAGTTTCACAGCAATATTATGAGTTTTTCTTGGATAGGGAATAAAGTACCTAATTTATACCAAAACAAAAATAAACAACTAAAATTTTTTTACCATTTTTAATCTTACTACAAAATACCTTTAAAAAGTTGTAAGAATGTTTAGATTAATACTGCAAATCTATTAAAAACATATATATTAATACTTCATTCATTTCTCATAGCTGGCTAGCAAAGCCATATAATTTAAAAAGCCAAACTTCAGATGAGCAATCATTTACACATGAACTATTGAAAAGTGCTGTATACATTCATAACACTTTCATATTATTTAATACCACATTAACATGTGTACGATTTTAAAATAAGTGTACAACTATTTAATGTATACAAAAATCCAATCACTAAAAACATTGTTTTGAAAAATACTCAAACTTTTTGTCTTTACATGTAAATGTTAAATTTCTTAATGAGATCCCACAAGCAATTAATGTCAAGTAACCTAACTAAATTATTAACTGGTAGAAAGACAGGTGTATCCCTCTTCACTAACTTTTCTGGTCCCAAGCCTTAAATAACTGTTCCCTGAAGAGTGGGAAAAATTTGGAAGTAGCTTATAGATAGCACTCAAGTTTATACAGATGTTACTAGTCGTTAGCAAACTATAATACACTAATTTGTAAATATTGCACTTTTTAAAATGGCATTGTGAAATACAAATGCACTTAACCATTCAAGAACATGTCCACTAGTTAAGTTTGAACATTGAAAGGTTGAATTAAACGAAAAGCTGAATTTTGTACATCAGTTAAGAAACAGCTATGATACAAACATTTTTAGTAGTTACTTGCCACAATATAATAGTAAATGAATAACAGCCGAACGGAAACAAAAAAGCAACTGGAAAACAACAACTGACAGCCAAATATAAATTTAAAAAGTAAATCTAAAAATAAGATTATTCTCTTTTTTTTTTTAAATGTTAATGAAAGAAACTAAATGATTTGTGGAAAAGAAAATGTTATTTTTAAAAAATCTTTCATTTAGACATACCTTTAAACAAAAAAAAAAGAAAGGAAGTTACAAATCCATACTTATGAAGAAAAAATTGTATGGCTTTCAAGTTTAGGTATCACAAAAGATTTTCTCCCAACAAAATAAATAACAAAAATACAATCCACTTATCAAACCATTTGTACATCATTATCTATGGCTCAAAAAAAAAAAAAAATTCTATAACTATCAGGAATTAATCAGGTGTGGCAGGTGGATCGGTGCTAAAATACGGTGTGGCATCTTTGACCAGGATAGTGTGGCAAACATCACAGACTTTAGCTGGCCGAAAATGTGGGCCAGAATTAACTGACTTTGTGATACAATCTGCACAAAATATCCTACCGCAATGTCGACAGTGATGCTAGTAAATAAAGTAAATAAAAATATATTAAAAAATAAATATTTAAAATTAACTTATTTAGGTAGAAATATAGAATTTATATGATGGGAATTTTTTTTTTTTAAATTATGCATTCTTACTTTAAAAATAAAAAGGAAAATACTGATTTTTATATCTTTAAAATTTTCAATATAAATATGTCAAAGCATCTGATATAATATACATTTTTATCAGGTTTTATTTATTTAGTTTTTGAAAAAAATTAATTTTGTAATCCCTCCCCCTGCCTCTCCCCTCCTCCCAGCAACTTCAAACAGCAACTAAGAACCGGCATTAAACTAATGGAACAGTAAATCTAGCAAAATCTCACCTTGCGTTTTGTGACACTAAAAGGTTGTCTACAGTTGTTACAATCATCAATATCTTCTTCGTGTTGCCACCGCACCTCATTCTCGGCTTGACGGATTTTCTCCAGTTGTATCTATAACCAATCAGAAACACGTCAACAGTATAAAATTTTATAATTATACATTGTCTTAAAATTATTTTAATGTATTTTTGACACTAATGAATTACCTTATTAAATTTGAAATTAAAAGTTTTATTTATTGAAATATTTTTTTAATTAATGCACGTAAATGACTATATTATAAAAAAAAATACAGCTATACACTACATTTTATCATTTCATTAAAAAATATGTAAAACTTTTTCCAGCTCGTTTGCCAATTCTAATTTAAAACAAACATTAAATTGTATTGAAAAACATACCTGCAAAGATTGAGATAATTTTACAAAGTCCCTCTGTACTGCCTCACTGTTGTCCAGGTCTATCTGTAAAGACTGCACTTTGCTCCTCAATGTGTGATTCTCTGATTCTAATTTACTCTGGAAAAAAGGGAGAAAAAGTTAAATTAATAATCTTTGAAGAATTTTACAGGTAACATTGATATTTTTCTAAAAAAGAAGATTTAGCAGTGACTGTATTTATTCAAGATAGATACAAAACAATAAAATTCTCTGATTCTAATTTACTTTTGGAAAAAGAAAGAAAAAACTTGATTATCATTTTGAAGAAATTTAAAAGTAACATTTATACTTTTTAAAAAAAGAACACTTAGCAGTGATTGTATTTATCCAAGATAGATGAAAAAAAAAACACAATAAATTAAAACTATTTACTTTTCTCTTATCCATTTCTTCTAATCTCTCCTGCATTTTGGTAATGAGTTGCTTGGTCTTGGCTTGTATTGTTTTAAGAGCAGATTCTGACTCTCTGTTCTTTGTTTCTGTTTCTGCCCTGAGTGTTGATTCCTTTTCCAAGTCTTTCTTCAAAGACTCAAGTTCAACTAGTGAGAAACGGTTTACAATAATTGAACAGCCTGTTGCTAAAAGTACTAATCAAACCAAGCAATGATTGATATTTCTCTACTTAAGTTTTATCTTATGTACAAATATTAACACTGAAGTATTAGGTGCCTCTTTCAAACAAACAACTAAAATAAAAATGTTATGTTAAATATCCAATTAAAAATTTTGAACTCTGTCTCAAAATGTTGTGACTTGAGTGCTTTTAGCACCAAGTTCTTAATTGTTTCACAATCATGGCATTAGGATATTTTGATCACGTTAGATTTATGATGTATATACAAGTGGTTTTTTTAAATCTGGCAAAAGTGAAAAAGAATTGACCTGTAATCAAAACATTTCTTACCAACTTTGGCCTGGAGAGCACTAATCTCTTGAGTGAGTGTTTCCTCCAGGGTTGTCTTTTCTTGCTGCTCACCCATGACTTGAGACTTCAAAAATACAATCTCACTTTTCAATGTCTCTTCTATGTGTTCTTTTGCTACTTTGGCAGATATAATTTCCTCCCTGTACTTAAGCAGAAGTAACTGCATCTCCTACAAATGAGAAGAAAAAATTTGACTTAATGATTTGTAAAATAATAAAACAGGCAAAATTTTTGCAGAAATTTAAAATGTAGAAAATGTAGAATGCAGAAAGTCAAATGTATTTGTTATCATATTAGAGATGCATTTCTACAGGAAACTATCAGAACTCATTACATATTTTAACATTAAAAATTCTAAACATTATACCTCTAGATTGTTTGGTAAATTAATATCTTCATTTTGAAGCTGTTGCGCTGTCTTGGAATGTTTATCCACCAAACTATCATTTTCTTCTTGTAATTTTATAAGCTGGAGAGACAAGCATGAAGATTTATTGATTCTGGTTTAAATTATTTCAAAGTGAGTCTTATTTTTCTATAGGAAATAAAAGATAACCACCTCATTTTGCACTTCTTGACGACCCTCTGTTAATGTTTTCTGTTGGAGAAAATAATACATTTTAACAAAATATATGAACGTGTCTTGTAGAAAACATTTGTTATGTGAGATTATTGAACTAGACTTACACAATGATCTTGAAGCTGCAAGTGTGTGGCAGAAAACTGATCTTTTAAATCCTTAACATATTTCTCACAGTCCACAAGCTTACTGGTTAGATGTGAGATCTGCAAGTTAAGGGGATAATATTAAACAACAAAAAGGGAGTTAAATAAGTCAGTTAAAGCCTTGGGTCATAGGTCATGTTTGTGAAGTTGTTTGGTATGATCTTGAATTATGTAGTCAGTTACTTGAATCTAAAATGCAATCTGTAACTGTGCATACACAGACTGAGTTATATGTTCTGACCAGGATTCATGAGATCGTATTTATTCATGTAGTTAAATGTCAAACAAATTAAGTAATTTGGTCTGACCTAGGGTCATGTGATCAAGTTAACAGCCATTTGGTCTACTTTAGAATCATGCTGTTAGATATTTGGACAAAAAAACAGCAATTATAAATAGCTTTATTTAGCAATTTGGTCTGAACTAAGGTAAAGCGATCATGTTTATAAATTCATTTGGTCTGGTCTAGAATCATGTGATCAGATATTTGGACACAAAAAAAAAAAAAAACCCCAACCTGTGACTGTGCATCTTCTGCTGCATTCTTTAAAGCCTCCTCCAGCTCTGTTTGATACTTTAATAAATTCTTGTTGGTCTGTTGTTCTGTGGCCAGGGATCTCTCCACTCTTTTCATTTCTGTCTTGACCATCTTCAACTCCTCCTGGACGGTCTGAAGCTGGGCCTCGTAGTTTGAGCACATGCTACAGGGGCGACCCAGTTTCTCTCTGGCTGATTTCATCTATGACAAGAAACATCAAAGTACATTAGGTTTATTTTTTTTACTAAGCTTGGTTGGTAAAATTATTTTTAAAATATTTTTCTGCTTTGATACTGTGTTGAAAACCTATTTAAAGTTATACTATACAGATTCTTACCTCTTCTTGCAAAAGAGACCATTCTTTTTCACTAACTAATCTTTTGCCTTCTAAATTCTGTTTACTGGCACCTGCTTTCGATTTGACCCCTGCCACTAATGATTTGTATGCTTCCGTTTCTGGCGTAGGGTCTAAAAAACATTAAAAATACATTTTAAAAATACAAATATTTTGCATGAGAAAAGAGAAACTTTATAAACCTTTCTGGTGTGAAACATCTAAGTAAAACACATCTTACCAGTGATTGCCTTCAGCTGTGCGGCTGTCAATGATGGGAGATTCAATATTTTCTCTGGGCTGATTCTAATGGTTGTCATGCCCTCTATACTGTCCTGACTGCCCCCTAATCAGTAAAAACATTTAGTCAGGAGGAAAAGAATAATACTTTGATAATTTTTTTTTTTTTTAAATTAACTAAATGTTGTTTAACCATGTAAGTATTTGTTTTAAGCTGAATAATAAGAAATAGCATCTACGAAACAAAAACAATTAAACAGAAACTCACTTAAAATACCATCAGCTTCATTCAATGATCTGGTTTCATGAACACCGCTGTCTAGAAATATGGCATCATCATCATTATCATCCCGCCCAAAGCCATCACAGATATCAGAGCTGGATGCTGACCTATGAACCACTGCTGAACTGGAGGATGTTCGTGAACCACTTGCACCTTCAGAAGCTTCTCCATACACCACTTCAAATGGTGAGTTATCTCCCCTGCCTCTCTCCTACACAGCAATTCATAACAGTTTAGAGCAGGCACATAAAACCTGTTAGGTTTAGTATGTTAGTTTTTGTATAGTAATAGAAGAAAAATGGGAAGGAAATGTTTCTTTTTAAATTAAGTAATCTACCAAATATTTATATTTATATGGATAGTAAACATTAGAAAAACAATTTATTTTAATTCAATGACACTTTTAGCAGTTTAAGATTTAGCCTTACAACGTTTTAACATGAAACAAATCAAAAGATAAGGAGTAAATATAACTGTTTTTTTTAAGCAAACCAATTGTTAAAAATACTATATAAATTTTACTTACTGATTTTTTCTTCTCATCTTCTGTAAACAAAAAGATAAGAAAATAAAAGAAATTAAGTTATTTTTAATCTCTTCTATTTCTTGAGAATGCTTACTTTTCTTCTACTTAAAAATTCTCAGTGGATTGGTTGAATATTACATTTTTTCCTTTCTTTACATTATTGACAATTAAAAATAATTCCCTAAGTTTTATTAAAAACTGTCTAAGGCACAAAAGTACATTGTAATTGATATACTATTTCATGAATAATACATTCTTCTTTATTCTGCATACATTTTAAAAACCAAAGAGCATCATCCCACCAACAGCACTAGATAGTAGAATAAATCTCAAGTTGCTGGAATGCCATAGCCTAAGATGAAAAATATTTCTGAGAACCGTTTGATGAAATAAACTAACACTGTCTAGATGCATCCTTGAAAGCGACAAGAAACAAAAAGAAGACAGCCACTATTTAAGTAACTCATTTAGAATCTTACCTAATCTTGTCTGGCTCAATTTCCTTCTCTCCTCCTGCTCTTTCTCCTGCCTTTCTCTTTTCTCTTCCAATGCTCTTACTTTCTTCTCTTGAGCTTCCCTGGCTTCATCCTTCTGCTGCAACTCTGTATAAAAATAATAAAATAACCATCAAACAATAGAAAAACAACGTTAATAGAACATTTGAACCCTTTCTTTTTTATCTGTGTGACGTCTTCCAAAATTCAATGTGCTGCTGAAGGTGTTATCTGGGTACTATGTCTAAATTTTTGCAGTCTAAATCATTAGCTCAGACAAAATGGATATCAATTTAAAAAAACATATTAAGTTATAAGTAGGCTGTGAAATTGTAATTTTTATAAAAATGTGATACATTTTTAGAGTAAAATAAGCAGAAAAAAAATAGCTGCAGTAGTTTATTTTTTTACATTAATGAAAATAATGTAACTAAATGAAATTTTAAAGTTTGGGTATATTTTAATAACTTGAATCATATGATTTTTTATTTGACGGGTTATCAAAACAAAACAAAATTTTCACAATAAAGTTGAAACAATTGTAAATTTAAAAAGCAAGAGCAGGAAACTCTTAAGTCATTACAAATATTAAAAGGGAGAGATCATATTTATAAGGGTAAATGTCAGGATGTATTAGATAAAATATTTGGGGTGGTAGGGGGTTAACAACACAGCATTGTATACATCATGACAATTGCAGGGAAGTGGTGATAGGTAGCAGGTCTGTGGAGATAATGTCTCTCTTACTGTGTCTATCAGAGAGTTTAGTTTCATGAGCTAAGTGGCCTGGTTTACTGTCTCCTTGGTGAGGTAAAGTTTCCAAATTCGACTTGTTCTTAAGTTTTGATTTCTTTTCCTTTTTAGAACTATTTTGATTGGTATTTTTGGCAGGGCTATTAGAGTTTTCATTAATAATGCCCTTTACTTCATCTGGAGATCAAATCAAATCAACAGGACACATCATGCAACAGGATTCTAAGAGCTGTAGGAAAATGTAGAAATATTTTCGACAGAAAATATTTTAAATCAGAAGTCCCTTGGATTTTAACAAAAAATTATTTAAACAAAAAATTATTTGAAATAGCTAAGATATATTATTAATTTGAAAAAAAAAAGCCACTCAAAATATTTTTACTTTAATGTCTAGTTTATTTAACCAACAATACATTATTTCTAAATGTCTAACTCAGTATGAGCCTAATCATTATGGTTTATTTAATACATAGGTTTTACCATCAAATACTTAACAGAACATTTCTAGCATTTAAAAAATGATATAATTGAAAAAGGAGATAACATTTCTCAGAAATCAATTGTAAAACATGTACCAGAAAGTTGCAAAATTTACTACACTAAATCAGAAACAAACAACAACCCCAAATGCTATTTTGCTTGGGCATGCTGTGTTCTCTGGAACTTTGAAGTTAAAAACAAGAATGCTATAATGTTTCAATGTACCTAATAACATCTGGCATGCAAGGTTGAGTTGATTTTTAAGGTGTATGACTTAGCTTACAACACAAAGTTGAAATGTGTCTAGACCAAAATTTGCATGTAATGAGCCTTCATTCACTAGCTAGACAAAAATGAACATGTAACCAGTGCTCACCTGCTATCTGGCGTTGCTGCTCTGTTGTCAAAACTCCTTCCATGCGCCTGAGATCCATCATCATAAGCCTCTGTGACTCAAGAAACTGATCATTGGCCATCTGCCAAGTTTGCTTCAGTGAATCATGAGCTTGTTTTTCTTCATCCAAAAGGAGGCAAACTGTACAATATATAATAATCATTTAACTATGGCTTCCTTTATATAATTTCATTTCAATATGATATCCCTATATGACCATTAAACCTAAAAAAAAAATAGCTCCTTACTAGAATGAAGTTTAGATAATTTAAAAATACATAAAAAATTAAAGTCTTTCTCCAAAAAAAAACTTTAAGTGATATTCTTATAATACTTGTGTTTTTTTTTTTACAAAATATATTTAACAGTAAAATAACCTCATGCATGCACATAACCAGGCAGTTCAACAATGTGTTACCATTTTTCAGCTCAGCGTTGACTTTATCTGCTTCATCCTGCAGTACATTTTTCTGTGTGCTCAGCACAGCAACATACATTTCTAGATCAGTTCTTGCAGCTTTCTCTGCTTTAAGATAACTATATAATTTTTCAACCTGTTAAGGTATACAGCAATTTATTGGCATCGATTTTCGCTTCAAGTGTTATAAGTAGCCTATATTGTTATATACATGGGTTAATCGGTATTTGGGTTTAACAAGTGAAACTAGTCATGTAAAATTTTGATTCCATTCTCAATACAATGGAAAAACACATTTATAATATATATACTTGAATAAGTTATAATACATAACTAAAAATTTTCTCATTAATTTATAATGGATGGTGGGATAATAAACAAGGCTTGTTTTGTTTTATTAGTATTTTCCTCATTGCCAAATAAATCCTAGGTAAACTAAAATGAATAAAATTTCAAAGCTTTAAATGTAAATCCTACTAAAGATAAACAAATTATTTACTTTTTCTGTCAGATCAGTAACAGAATCAAGGTCTGGTAATGATGGGGACTTCCTATCACGGTCTGGACTATTCTGTAACAAAAGGTCTCATAAATTAATTTTTAAATAATGCAGTGGATATTGTTTCTTAAGTACAAAAATGTTATTAAAAGTCATAACAATGTGAAAAATTTAAAAAGAGTAGTCCCATTTCCTTGCAGAGTGTTAATTCTAAAAGTAAGGTTGCACAGATATTTTTTGTGTGAAGTGTCTGATATATTCAGTTTATTTTCTAAATTAATTTTGTTTTAGCTGAAGCTGCTAGGGAAAATATTTATCATTTTGTTTGTCAAATTTTCATCACCTGATGCTGGGCACATTTTTTCTGAGCTTCAGCTAATTTTGTTTCTGTAGCTTCTAGCTTGGCTTTCAGAGATTTGATTTCTGTTTCAAGAGGAACCACTACGGACTTTAAAATTTGGGCATCTTCCTGGGCCTGTGCATTAAAAAAACAAAAAAAAATAAAATGAAAAAGTCTTAGGCAATGATAAATAACTGCAACAAATAACGCAATTTTAATTAAAGATATTTTGTTTACTCCAGAAGTAAGAAATTGTTATATTTGTTAGTACTATAAAAATGCTTATGACTGTGTTAAAAAACTTAATATAATAATCCCCCTACAAACCAAATTAAAAGTAATTTACTTTTCTCATGCTTTCTTCCAAATTCTCATGCTCCATGCTTGTACTTAACGACCCTACAGCCCCTACACGCTTGATTGATTTGGCTACTGTAGACAGAAACCCTTCTCTGAAATAGAACAAAAATAATGTTTACAATCCAAGCTGTTTTACCAATAGTTTCTTTACATTATAACTATAAATAAAATCAGCTCTGATTGTACACACCTTTCTTGACTGAGTTTGTTTCTTAATTCTTGTATTTCCTCTTCATAATTTTCATTCAATGACACAAGTTTGTTCCTCTCTGACTCATAACGAGCTGCTGTATTATCTGATGCAGTTTCAGCTGCCTCTGTGGACAAGATTAACGCACTATTTAATACAGATCTGACATCAAGGTTATGAGTACTTCAATGCTTGACATCAGTTTTTCTTTCAAGAATCTTCCTGGAGAAAATGTCTGGAAGAAGAAACCCTGCCCAACAGTAGCTGATCAACACTGAGCAACCATCCCAATTTAATGTATTCACACCTATTTCTCTTAAATTTGAACATAAGCAATGAGCTAATATTTTAGCATTTAAATACGAAGTACTTTAAAATATAACTTAAAATGTGGTGCTTTTTTAAATAAGTTGGAAATTGCATTTTTTCAACTTTTCTACTTCACTATTTTTGGCTATCTCACCTTTTAATAACTGTTGTAGACTAGCAAGTTCTTGTTGGTAGTTTGCAATAATGCCAGAAATCTCCTCTTGTTTACTGCTCTCTGACATGGCTGCAGCTGTTCTTACACCCTCAAGCTCCCATCTCACTTTGTTCATATCATCTTTCATGCTGGACAACTCTTCTTCCATAGCCTTGACCTTCAACTCACTAGCTAAACATCTCTCCCTTTCTTTTTTCAGCTCATCTGTTTTTTAACAGTATGTAAATATCTTAGTGCAATGCTTAAATTAGATTAGAAATCTTTTTTTTTTGTAATATTAAAACAAAACTATTTCTTTTAATGTAATTAATACTAAAAACAAGATCTATTAATTGTTAATATTTTAAAAGGATATTTGCTAAATGTTATGTGTCAAAAGCATTTTAAAGACTTATTTCATTATTTAAGAGAATATTGTCGATGCTATCAGTATCAGGTTCTTAAATTCTTCTGGGAATATTTTTGAATGACTTAGGTTTTTCAGCTTTAAAAAAATGTTCACAAGATACCCTAAAGCATGTTATGCCAAAGCAACTTTCTGTTTTTTTAACTATTAGCTAGTAGCTATAAAAACAAGGGTAGACATAAAAACTTTAATACACTACACTCTTCTAATTAGCAGGTTGGTCATTATTTTACAACTTTTATTATTATTTTAAACGAAAATGCTGCTAAAAACAACAAACCTTCTTTCTGCAAAAAAAGTTCTCTAAACTTTGCTCGTTTTAATCCAAAGTCATTCTCTAGGTCTGTTTTCTCCTTCTGAAGCTGGAGAAGTTTTGCTTCGAGCTCTTCTACAACACAAAATAATTTATGAAAATTTAGCTTAACTGACCAAAGAAGTGGCAATGATGCAGATACAACAAATTAATACCATCAGACAAATAAAAAGCCTACATAAACATAAGACTAAACATTGTTTTATTTTTGTTTTAAACTCACAAAACCTTTTACTAGAAAAATAGAAAAAATCTACTAAGATTTTAAAAGTTTAATCAGTTTAACTGCAAGCAAGAAACTCCAGAGTTAATCTAGGTCTCAAGTCTGTAGAATCTCCCTCAAATCACCCAGCAGTAATGGGTACTTAACTTATGAACAAGCCTACAGAGTAGCCTCAACCAACCATTAGGCTTGTTGCATTGAGTTGAATTTAAACTCAAAACAATAAATTAAATAATCTCATTTGAATGGGTCAGGCCATATAGTGTTGTGCCTTCATTATTAATTTTAACTAGCTAATTAATATAATAATATGGGCCACCTAATGAGAATATTACTGAATGTTACAATAGAAAAAAGCCTTAAATAGCCAGTTTACAGGTCACATGCCATCAGCCACTGAGAAAGCATGCATTTGATTGGTTGCTTAGAAAGCACGTTGGTTGGCAGCTGACACTATGAAAAGTACCTGGGTTTTTATGAAATTGTTTATATTATTATTTTAAGTTTATATTTTAAGGCCACTATGCCGATGGGGTGACGTTCTGACCGGGATTCAAAGGGACGACTCAAAATATCATCCCTAGATTCTAGTTAGTAGAATCTAATAGTTAGCCTAGTGATGTTAAGTTTTTAGTTTATATCTTTTATTTAGATCTAGAATCTAGACCAGGATCTAGATCTAGATAGTTGGCCTGCCCTAACTTTTTTATACTATAGTACATAATTAGGGATTTTGGTAAAAAAACACTAATCATCAGATAAAAATAACAATTACATATTCTTGTAGAGCTCAACTATATGAAAACAAAACAAAAGATTTTCTGTCTAGCTCAAATAGTTTTTTTTAGCGATTTTTTTGTGAGGGGTGGAATCCCCTTGTTTTTGCATTGGCCAATTGTGACAAGTCATGGTATGCCTGAATAAATTGAGCATAGCTATTTTACTTGCATTTGTATTTTGTTCATATTTGCAGAGTTTAGCTAGAATGATATATAGAACTTGTGTATGCTGTTGAAATGAATAAAAATAATACAGAAGTATATTTTTGTATTGGCTTTCTTCCATAACCCCAAAAAAACTGTGCTGCGCAAATATGAAAATGTTTCTAAAGCAATGTTTTACAGTGAATGAAAGAACAACATAGTTAGCAATCTAAAGTAAATGACTTGAACACTGTAATGTGCATATAATTGCCTTATTATTTTGGGCAGGTGAAGTAGAGTCCATCTTTAAGCCATTTTGTTAAAAGTGAACTGAAGTTATCTGATCAATGTTTTTATGTGTGTATTGTGTATGAATTCTGATATTCAGCATATAAATATAACTATAAGTAAGGGTAAGTAGAACTTGAATACTTAAAATTACAGTTAGCACATAGCTAGTGTAGTGTATTCTAGCAACAGACAGGTAACCTATGTCTGACTCTGCAAAATTTTACTTCAAGCAAAACTAGAACCAGAGTTGAAAAAATGAAAGACAGGTATATTAAAATATTTTTAAAACAACAAGTAGGAGATTTGTTTGTACATTCATTACATAAGAATACTGTTGTTAGTGTATCAAAACTAAAAGCCGACAGATCGGGATGAAGAAATATAACATTGGCGTCAATGGGGGCAACGTGACCTACTTACGGTGACTACTTTCAAATGAGTATTTACTAATGTCAAAGTCGAAATATCCAAAAATAAATATCATTTCTATAAAAATGGGATGTATCTGCTTTGGAAACTTTCATTATCTAAATGGAAACTTTTGAAGTTAACCTTTATACAGCGGTAAGACCAAAGCAGAGACAGCATGCAATCAGATCGCTAAGCCATCAAAACAACTGGAAAACCATTCTACTTTTCATTTAACATTAGGAAATGACCTTTTAAACTTAATTACCATAAATTAAAAACTTATTAGTATGCAAAACCAAATCTCGTGCGCCCGGTATCAGAAAGTAATGGGAGATTTCGGGTCATGTTTTTACTGCGATCTCGGCCGATACCGACAACCCCAACATAATAGTAGTATTAGTAGGCCTATAGAATACTATAGATTTGAGTATAGATCTAGCTAGATCTAGATCTATCTTCTAGAGTCTAGACTAGAGTTATCTAGAATCTAGCTAAAATCGAAAGAGATTCAATTCTAAGGAATTCTTAGAGTGGCCTATTTTTACTATTTTTATAATATTTTATATATTTAAGTTTAGATAGTTTAGAATAGTCTAGTTTAGAATCTAGATTACTCTACCCTCTAGTCTATATCAAGATCTAGATTCTAGATCTAGATCTGGACTTCTACAGTTCTAGATCTAGATTCCAGATCTGTAGTTCTAGCTAGACTCTAGACAGTCTACTGAGACTGACTCTACTCAGTCTACTGAGACTTTGTCTACGCTAGACGCCACTAGACGGTACGGAGTAGTGTCAGACTCAGACTGTCACAACAGACAGAGTAAGAGAGTTAGTCTATTTTTCATATTGCAATCTGTACAACGTAACTGATAAATGTAGCTGTATTTTTAAACCAATAGGTGCACCTTTAGAGAAAGCCACCTTTCCTGCTTCAATCTCAGACTCCATTCGTACAGATCACAGTAATTGTTTATGTTTGTATCACTGTATCATTTCTACAACTTCACGTCATACATTACTCGCCATCTATTTCCGAAAACTCTAATATGGGAGAGAACTCTCTTGTCACAAATGTTTAGTGTGGGTGTGTTTGTGTAAAGGCATTTTGTCAAATACAATCTGTGTGTGTGTGTGTGTGTGTGTGTGTGTGTAGAGAATCTATTGTGGACTTTGGACAAAGTTATTGAAAATCGATATAAAATTACGAACACATTTGTAGACAAATATGATTATTACATCTTAATGATTTTGTTAATAAAAATAAGCATGCATTTTAATTATTATTTAAAATTTTCATTCTACATGAGCAAAGTAGGGGAAGGAACACTGTATTTTATTGACATTTAATTATTAACTGGTTGTGTCTCTTTCCAAAATCGTGTTGATTTGCTCGAATCTCGGTTAAAATTCAAAGCATGATAATTCAGCAAATAAATGACATTCAGAATTCAAACAACAGATATTTCAGACATGTTAAACTAGATTACTATTAAAATAAATTGATACCGAGACATGAAATATATTTAAGTTTTAAGGTCATTTTAAGTGTGTCAAGTGGAAACTGCTTGATAGGACATTTATCTAAGAGTTTAAAAAGTTCAAGGCTGTATGCTCAGTGTACGCCTAAATGAACAGTTTGGAAGTGGGGTGGGAAGGGAAAAGAGAAAAGCGGTAAAACAAAAAAAAAAATACATTATGGTTAGGAACGCTTAAAATAAAAATAGTTGGAATTGTAGAGTTAGATCTGTAACTGTTGTACTTGAGTCGGGTTATTTAATTTTTTTAGACGTGGTACTATAGGTTATGTATGGAATTAAAATTAAATAAATTAAACATTTTAGAAAATCGGCCTTTTAGGATAGACATTTTCTGCCTATTTTTTTTGGGGTATGAAAATACAACATCAATAATATTACTTTAGGCTACACAGTAAAAGTTGTTTTAGGTTAGTCCTCGATAAAAAAAATCGCTAACACTATTTAACACGTAACACTTGTACTCACTTATATAGACCTACAAATATTATATTTCTTAAATTTTTCAACTGTAAACTTCGGAACAAAACGATGATGTATTCACTAATTTATCCAGATACTGCAGTAGTCAGTTTTTATCACCCTCTTAACCCTAGATGCCTCCAACTTGACTTTATATTTTACAAAACAAGTGAAGCGTCAATTCCAACTTTCTGTTTTAAAAGTCCACACCAGTCAGTTGTTTAGCGTAACGTGGGGGCGTAAACAATGGCATATCTAGCCCACTTACGTCGCAGCTGATAAAGATGGGAATTGTCGAATTGTCATAAAGCGAAAAACTTGTTCTAGATATCAAGGGAAGTAAATCTGCTTAAAACCTTATTAGCAAGAAAGTATTAGCTGTACTGTAATGGCCTAAAACATTGTATGACTAGTGGTGAAGTCCTAAAACATTGTATGACTAGTGGTGAAGTGACATACAGTCGCTAAAAATAGCGTGATTTTAGTTGGTTTTATGCAATTCCACAGAAAAAAAGAAAAATCGATATCTAAGGAAATGCTTTATAGTGTGACAAAAATTAATTGAACTATAATTTTGAAGAGATCTTTACTTAGATAAGAACGTCTAATTCCAATTATAGTTTACTATTATAGATGGTTAGTTAGCAATCGGCGCCCATTTTTATAATGTATTATAAGCAGTATACATATACCTTTATCAGTGCCCCCCCCCCTCCCCCCATGAGAAAAAATCCTGGATGAAACACTAATGGCAGAGTTTCTTCCAGGCATCACTTCGTCTGGCTTTTCGTGACGATGTGTGACGGAGGGGAGGGGGGAGGTAAGGATCGTTAAAAAAGCGTGACGGCATTTATGACAGCATTTAGTCTGGCCCCTACCCACGAAGATCTGTCCGGCAAAGGTTAAACCTGCCAGGAGCACGGGGATCCCACCGGCATAGAAATTGGGGTCATTTGGGGCACACAAGCCATCCCACCTCTCCAAGGCGCTGTGTCGTTAGGATGGTCCGGGTGCTGCAACGACGCCATAGGTGGCCCGCCTATGGCCTAAGAGTGTTCTGCCCGCACGCTCACACGATTTACATTGCTACTTCGTGAGCTCAATGCCAAAGGACCGCGACTGCACGGTGTAGGAATCAGCTACATCATTCTACACAATGCAATTTAAGTCGATTGACAGCCGACATACTTCATGACAATGGCAATCGTTATGAGCGGGAAGACATTAAGTTAAACACCCTCGGCGAAACCACAGTTGACGTAGTTCATCGCCCAGGAAGGGGTCCCGAAGGACACTGAAGTTGAGCCAGATGAGATAATGAGATATATTCAGAGACGCGGACGTTAAGGGGGCAGTATCACCCAGACTAAGGGAGAGAAACCTTTGCGAATTGTTTTGTTACCCTGGAATGTTGGACTCAGTTATGAGTAGTGGTAATCTAATGGTTCAAGAAATGTGAATTCCCTGTCTTGCATTTTATACAAATGTGGAACTGAATTTTTTTTAAAAATGTTTTAGCGTATTTTATTTTAAGTTGTAGTAAATGTTGATCCTGATCAATGACAATTTAATAGAAAGACAATTTCATTTTTAAAATACGAATTAGAATAGAGGTGTAAAGCTGTTGTGTGAGATCATGGGGGGGGGGTATACATGTATTGTGAAGATGCGTAACTGGGTCGGTATATTGATGATATTGGGACGATGCATAACTGGGAGTGGTATATTGTGACCATGTATACCGCGGGTGGCATATTGTGACGATGTATAACTGAGGGATTATGGTAATTATTGACAGGGGCGGAACTACAGTGCCGCCAGACCCCGCAATGCGGGGGGGGGGGGCACGCCATTTAGGGGCCCGCAGTTGACCATAATGAAAAATTTTATAGTTAAAAAATAATTAATTTTCTTGCATTTTTGACTTGATGGTTGTTTTGTAAAACAGCTGCGGTTGGATTATCTTTATTCTATAGACACCACCAGACGCTCTTGTATATTCTTTTTCCCTTTGTTTTGAAACCACTGTGAAAGCCGAGTCCTCTTTTTTTTTTCTTTTTTTTTTTTTTTTTTTTTTTTGCGGGGTGGCCCTTTTTTTCTAGTTCCGCCACTGATTATTGATAAGAATAAGGCAACGTCGGCTGGGCATAGTGCTGACCTTACTATCCATTCAAATGCCGAGGTCACAGAAACGTGAGCTCTACTTCACTTTCGCTATAGACCGTCAGATTTGGAAGGGGAACTTTACTTTTTATCATAGAAACTACAGACCATTCCTTTTACAATGATATATTTTATATAAAACATCAATTTGTGGTTCTTAAACAAAAATAGTTATTGAATAATACCTAAAACATGCAAGTAATGAAAAAATATTACGTACACCTAATTACTAATTAAAGTGGATTTCCATAATATTGGCTTGGTCGTAAGTAAGATTTTCTAATAAAAGATCTAGCTTGGCCTAATAGTTCATCCAATTATCATTCTTAACTCAAAAGTATTAATTAAGATACGCATTTTTCTCCTTGCCCTACAAAGCACAATCGACTCATTCTTAACTAATTCACTAGGCATACACTTGACACTAACATCCAAGGCTATCAGAAAATAGTAAATTGACGGAAATAACCGATGCTTACCGAACGCTGGAGTCGGCAGCGCGCTAATGCTTAAAATAGTCAGCTACCCAAACCTGTTTGACAAGATGAGTGTCGCTTTGGTGGTGCGCAGGTATTCTGCTATTATTATTTACCTGCTTGCGATATTCAATGGCATAGCAAAACCCACAGATCTGGTATTTTTAGAATGCAATAGTTTTCGAATGGGTTGGGCTGTGCTATCGTATCTTGTTATTTTGTGATATAGCCTGGGTCTTGTCTTTCTTCACTCTGACCGGTGTGGATTAAAAAGGGGGGGTATTGGAAGCACCCAAAAAAGTGAGTAGACATAACATTTCACTTGGTCCAAAAAAGTGTATTTGATTAAGGTTTACAATAGTAGAATCTAAATCTAGATATCTAGCTATTATACATACTACAAATAGAATGGTTTGTTAGAGATTTAGCACGGTAATTATGAAATTATTCAGGTTCATAACATGGTAGAGCTTGGCCTCCTAGATCTACTTATTATAATAATAATAATTAATAATTATTATCTTTTAATGTTTGTAGAGCTACATTTTGTTAGCTATATTGATTCTCTAGATCCAGGCCATTCTAGACCTACCTACTATAACTATTAAAATAGAAAAGATCTACCCATATATTAAAACCTAGTATTAATATTAACACATTTACTAATATAATATATTAATTTTAATTAATAAATTTGACAAAGAATTAAAGAAATTAATAGGGCAACCAAGATTTTAAAAAACTATTACAAGAAAGAAAAAACAATTTTAAGAATTTACTTGCAGCTTAACAGTAAACTAAACTAAACAGCATCGATATGGGATTCAATAGTTAAGTTTGAGTTTATAATTATTACTAGGCTTGTTACGTTGCTACCAGATATATTGTAATAGTGAACCAAGACCAAAACCCTTTAAAAAGCAAGTCTGTGAGTCTTAATTGATAATTATGATACTGTAACAACAGCTGTCCTGGGTTTAAAATGTGTGTTTTTGTTTCAGATGTGGCTGCTTCAGACGTTGTGCCTGGCTTTCATTTGCCTGACAGGTGTGGCAAGTCAAAGTCAAACATGTCCAACTACATTTACAACATCAGAATGTTATTTTAATGGGGCAGCAACCAAACAACCAGCATATTCTAACCCTAACCAGTTCTTTATTGTTGGTGGTCTTTTTGATGTACACAACAAAGGGGATGGGGATAGCACTGATCTATGTTCTACTGCACTGTCTGATACAGGGATCTTTAATGCTCTGGTGAGATTTTTATTTGGCAGTTTACTTTATGGCTTTCAAACATTTTTAGGACCCAACATATTCAGAGCAAGACATATCTTCTTTGATTACCATTTTTGATTAGCATACACTAAATGGTCACACTGTTGTCAGTTTGACTCATTCAATATCTAATTTTAATCTTTTCTAGGAAATGTTTTCTTAAGGACTAACATGTTTTATATTTTTTACAGGCTTTTTTCTGGGCTATTGATAGATATAGTGCCCAGATTATTGATACCAACCGTAGCAGTGTAGGTGCTGTGGCGTTTGACAACTGTATGAGACCAGAGTTGGTAGGTAGATTCATTGACTGTTAGAGAATTTTTGTTACATCTAGCTATCTGTTCCTGAAAAAAAGATTCTGTGTAAAGCAAATAAATATTTAAAATATGTTTTTTTTTTTAATTTATTGTGATTGAAGTTAATGTGTTCCTTTAGTTTGCTTATTAGAATGGTTTTATTTTTTAAACTTCAATAAAAATGTATGTCTAAATAAGGAATATTGATAACTTAATTTCAGACTATAGAGCACATTCTGAGTTACTCACAATGTGACATACACATACAAAACTTACCTGCAAGCAATTTGGTGGCGTTTGTGGGTCCTTACACTAATGAGGATGCAACAAGGGCAGGCAGCATTGCTGGTGATCTGAAGATTACTCTTGTTAGTCCTACAGCTAATGCTCTGGGTGAGAATTTCTGGTACAACATGTGTGTGAAATAATATATGGTCATTCCCACTGATAAGTACAAGTGTTCATATCTACTTAAATATTTTCACAGATCAAAATATCAGCAAGCAGAAAACTTTACTGAGGTTGAGCCCATCATTTCTAAATGATCTGAAGGCAATAGTTGAATTTCTGAAACTAGTGAAGTCTGGATATGTCATCATCATCTATGCTGGTAGTGACAGCTTTTGGAAGGCAGCTTTTGATGAACTAAAGAATCAAATGGATCAAAGCATTTGCATCCAATACACTGCAGATTTTAAATCTATGCCAGTAAGTAGGCCTACTAAAATACTTGTCTTTGTAGTCTCTTGAAATAAAGAAAGATGATGTAAATTAAAAAACAAAAATGTGGAGAATTTGTCCCAGAAAAGATGTGTAAAACAGAAAAAAACAGGCCACAAAAACAATGTTTTTATGAGCAAACCTTGAAAGTTTATCAATTTAGAATTCAAGATTTAAAGAAAATATCCATTTATAGCATGGTCTTGCAAAAGAAAAAAAGAATCCGAAGGCAGCTGAAGTTGAGTTCGCGTTCCTTTTATCTTGGTACATCAAGAAATTGTGTTGACAGCATACTGCCCAGCTGCATTTACTTTCCGTTTCGTGAGTCAGGTACCAATCAGAGCTGGGTGGACTCAGAGAAGTCCTACAGACCCTGATTCTGAGAGAGTATATCAACAGTTTAAAATTTTGAAACTGATGTTGTATATTCTTGAAACTCTAAATTTCTAGTGGGTTCTGTTGATTTGTAACTTTAAACATAATTTATTAAGGGTAGGCAATATAAATTCCCAAAATTTATAAAGTTGTAATATTGATTATGAAAATGCTAACTCATTTACTTTCTCAGCTAATTTAAGAATTAGTGTGTTCAGATATAAATAATCAAAACTGTTCAACAGATAAATGATTTATTGGATGCCCTGAAATCGAGAATAAAAGCAAAGTATATTGTCCCACTCATGTCCAAAGCAGACCTGGATACACTGTTTAACAATATAAATCTTAGAACAGAAATTGCTGATAAGTTTAACTATATACTAACATCTGCAATTGGACAAGACAGGTGAGTTGATTTTTTGGTTCAGCTTACTTTATCTAAATATATACAAAAACTTGCACGTATAAGCACTATTAATTATTTTTTCTAGTTACGTTATTATGAGTGACCCTCACTTTTATTCAGGATACAATGTTCATTTAACATGTTGAGCATTTTTCTTACTGTGCTTCTAATAAATAATCCATGTTTCTTTTCATCAGCAACTTTCTTACATTATATGGTAAAACAACCAATAACACAGTTGTTATAGATCAAGTCGACAAAATGCCAATATCATCACAAGACTGGAGTGCTTTCACAACATATTTGACCTCAGTGCAAAACAATATTACACTTGCTAAGTACATTCCAGCTGATTGGTTAACATCATTTAGCAGCAAGTAAGAGTAATTTTAATTTTAACTATCTGATTTGTTGTACTATACGACAACGGCAGAAAATTATCCTCCATCATTGAAATTTTTCTTCACTTACCCACTGCTTGGTTAAATGCTAGTCTATTATTATTTTCTACTGCTTTAATTCAATTTTCCGCCTATGCTAATCCACTCCTAGATCAATTTTTTGTTTCATTTGTTAATTGATTTCTTTAAAGGTTACCATCTGACTGGCAAAGAGCACCAACACCTTTAATACACAGCATTGTTAAAACATTGACAAGTGTATATAGTGTAATTAAGGTATACAAACATTGCTTATATGCTTATATAACTCAGCTGCATTATTCTTACCTACAACTTTGGTGTTACACATTTCCTAATGTAAATGTGATGCTACTTATCTATATACTACTAAAACTCAACTTTGTTTATAGAATGAACGTGTATATGTCTATATTGCTAGATCAGAAGATGTACAATATGTGTAAAATTTTGAAATACGTAAATATGTAGAAGAATAAAAATAATTATTTTTAAAATGTATGTAAACAAAAATTTCTTTTAGGACTTTTATAAAATGATTGATGCATTCACTTTAAAAAAACACATTTAATTATGCAAACGAAATATAGTGACTAATTTCAACAAGAAAAAAGTACCTAGCTTTTTGTCAGAGGGTGCTGAGCTTCTAAGTAAAAAAGCCATCGAAGAGAGACAAATAATTGTTCCGTATGGCCTGAGCGAGAGGTCAGGTCTAAGAAGAGGGATTGTTTTTGGGGTGAGAAACCATTATAGGATGGGTGTAGTGTGAAATTGGTTTGTGTCAGACCTTTTTTCCCAACGGGTAACTGGGTCATCTAGTGTCATCTATAACTAGTGGGCTAATTAGCATTAAAACTAGTGAATAGCAATTATTTTCTGCCTAAATTAGATTTTTAAAAACCAGGAATACCATAGAAGACTTGAAATTTTTCATTATATTAAATATTGAAATTTTTTTGGTCATGTTTAAGTTGAAATTGGAAGAAGTATTAGCCATCAGAATTCATGTTTTAACAAGCTGAAATTGTTTAAATTTATATGCTATATTTCACATTTTGTACAGGGCATTGACAAAATAATGAGAGATGGCTGTGCCTCAGGGGCGAATTACCAATTTTGTGATCGATTCCGCAATCAACCAAACAGCAAACAAGACTACCTATACAGTGGCATCTTAGACTCTTCTCAATCTTTTATAGGAAACCAGTACAAATATTCATTGTTCTATGTTGGCAATTCAATTGGAAGTTTTAAAGATGTGAGCGCTTGGTATAGTTTTAGCAAGTTTGATATTTACTTTTAAAAAATTGAAACATTACATGTTTAGTCTTTATAAATTACACTTATGAAAAAATCCCATCCATCACTGTTTTTAAGTTGACTGTTTGGTTTTAATTATACATACTGCATGTAAATTTTTAAGAGGATACTAGTTTCAAAAACAAAAGGGCCTTCTGTTATCAGTATGCCCTATCTTGATGCTGGATTTAATCTTGTTTTAGATTCCTAGTCTAGACTTTCTGTAAATAAAAACTTTCTTTTCTAAATGTTTAGATTGGAACAGTCACTGTCAGCAGCTCTAGTTTAACAGTCAAATTTGATGTCAATGTGATGGATGTAAACCAGTATGGTTATCAGTTTAGCGAGCCAGTTTGTCCTATATCTGGCCAGTGCTGTGAACCTCCTACAACTGTTGCCCCTACCACAATCAGCATGACCACACAACAACCAGTTATCTCTAGTACTGGTTCACTGTCAACTGTGTAGGTTGATTTGTACTTTCACTTTCGGTACTAACTTTTGTATAAAGAGACCTAACAAAATATACTTGTTTTATGATTTTAAGAGAAATTATACAAGCCTTAAAAACAAAATGAAAATTTAAAACTATGTTAAAATCTATATATAAATAGTTAAAGGACTAATTTATGTACTTTAAAAAATTAACATAATCTTAATAGAATTGCATCTTTAACCATTAATGTCCCATTCATTCTACCAAAACTCCACCCATGACGGCCCAATGTAAGGAGCATAACTCTGTATGATCAAGTGAATAGTTTCACAAAATATTTGTTTTTGTCTAAATGAAATTGAAAATTAAGATAAAAAGTACTGCTTAATGTTGGGAATAAACCTGGCTTTCCAACAGTATTAAATAGAATATATTATATTCGGTAAAAGTACAGTATAAAAATAAAAAATGTCTGAGAAAATTCAAAACAGGTCATTTTCGGTAGTCAACTTTATTTATTTTTGTCGTAACAACTATGCATCGAATTTAACAGTTAAATATCAATTTGGTTATGTTTAACATATATAATTCATAAAATACATGCCTAGATACGTTTAGAGGCATTAATTTTTTTTATTTTTAATATTAAATCTACTAAAAATACGACAGATGAGTCGAAAATTTCGAGATAGAAAGAAACTATTATTTTTTATCTTTCAAAAGCGCCATTGAAATTACAAGACCGGAAAAGGATGCTGAAACCATCCGACTTCCTGTTTAGTTAAAAATTTGGATTTGTAGGCCAAATTTTAATGAAACAAATTTAATTTTTTTATGCTTATTGTAAGCGGGCGGCAGCGGGCGTTACGGGACATTAACGGTGTCGGGCGGCAGCGGGCGTTACGGGACATTAATGGTTAAACACGATATGTAACTATCATGCTCAATTCTGTTATCTGAACATGGCCAGTGCGGGGAATACATTTAATATAAAAAATATCTTAGTTTTCGTGTATCTTGAGTTAATCTCAGTCATAAAATCATTCCCTTAATCAGCATTGTGTAGTGTTTTTCTTTATTTTTGTCTACTCCAGATATAATTTAAAAATTTTGGCCCATTTTGTTTATATGTAACATCACACATTTTCGTAAGCCTTGGTATCAAAATATAACAATTTTAAATTTTTTAAAATCAGTATTTTACTATTTTGATTGTTAAACCTCTTCAATTTCAGTCCCGTACAATATCCACTAGGCCAAGTCATTACTGGTGCCTATCAAAATGTATATCGTGCCAATGAAGAATATGGCACTCGCTTTGACCTTGGTCACAAATGGATCATTGCACTTGGTGTTCTTGCAGGTAATTTTATGTCTCCGTGTTCTTTTATTTGTATGAAGATAAATCACTTTTAAAAGCCTTTCTCCAGTATCATTGTT
Organism: Physella acuta; assembly: GCF_028476545.2. Lineage (NCBI taxonomy): Eukaryota > Metazoa > Mollusca > Gastropoda > Physidae > Physella > Physella acuta. The sequence goes on along the minus strand of NW_026732160.1, from coordinate 110,118 downwards.
TCCATATTAGAAAATCATGTTACAAACAATATGTTTTCTAAGTTAAAATAAATGTAAGCCTTTCATCTATATATATTAAAAATCACATCTTACTCGACATCTTTAAAATAAATTTTACCTAGAACATTCTAGACTAAAAGTTAATTGATCTAATTTTCTTGTAATATTTAAATGTAAATTCCTTTTTATCTCACTTCCTGTTTGCTTGTTGTGTATCCTTGCAGGGCTGGGTATTCTATGTGTCATTATCTTTGAGATCTACATCCTGTACAAGCTACTTGGAACTCGCATGGGAAAGCAGTGGCGCACCATGTGGCTGGGACAACTGCTGCTGTTTGGAATCTTCCTCTGCTACCTAGTCCTGTTTGCTTATCTCCCTATTCCAACCAAGGTTTGTCAGAAACATCATTTTCTTCTTATAAAATAATTCCCTTGGCAGTGTCATGTAGTCCTTGAACTCTGAGGACTAGACAAGTCCCCAAAGAGTATCAAATAATACTGAATCTTGTCAAATTGATTTGTGATGTTGTGGCCAGTTGTAGCTTGTTATTATAAAAGTTTCTTTTATATTTTTTTCCCCACTAGCTAGGCCCTGCTGGGGAACCCCATTTCACACCACTGTCCCTTAAATTATTTTGTAAAACATTTTAAAATAATTTCAAATTTTTTTTTCATTCAGGCAACTTGTGGCATCACTAGATTTGGAGTTGGTGTCTCCTATGCTTTTTGCTTTGCTGTTCTGCTTGTCAAGTTGATGGTCATCTTGACATCAAAAACTTCAGAGGTTTTGTTTACTGGAGAACTGGAATCTCCTAACTACCTGAAGGGGATTTACCAATTTCTTCTTTTCATTTTTGCTGTTGGTGTCCAGGTATAGTTTTTTGTTATTTAAAAAAAAAGAATCACTTAGTCTTCAGTATTTTTGTTTAAAAATTGAGAATTGCTAACTAATATCATTTAGTCCATCAAACTAGTCATGTTGCTTTATTTATTCATATATTATGTATTCATACAAATTATTTACATTTATGATACTCAATGTATTCTCTTTTATCAAAATGCTGTTTAACACTAAATCTTAATGTTTTTGTATATTTTAATTCTGTTACTACTGTTGAATTTAATGATTTGATTAAAAAGGAATGATGATAAAATAAATGCAGTGATTCTAAGTTGTAGTTTTAATTTAATGTTCAACAGGCAAATAAGATTAAACTTATGAAAGAATTCATGAGAGCTATTTGTTTTAAATTATCATGGGAGCTATTTAGTGCAAAGTTGGTTTAAAATGTGATTTATAATGTGAAATATAATTGTTTCAGATTGTCATAGACATACAGTGGCTTACAATTGTTTCAGAATGTCATAGATATTCAGTGATTTATAATTGTTTCAGATTGTCAAAGATATACAGTGATTTATAATTTTTCAGATTATCATAGATATACAGTGATTTATAATTGTTTCAGATTGTCATAGATATACAGTGATTTATAATTGTTTCAGATTGTCATAGATATTCAGTGGCTCATCATAGTCCCACCTGAGGCTGTCAAGGTAACGACAAACAATGGAGACAAGGTGTGGGTATGCAACCATTACACCTGGGAGGTGGGAAATTCACAGGAGGACGTGAGCAAGTTTACACGCACCAACTTTGAGAACCACCTGATGTCTCTGATCTACATCATGGTCATGATCCTCATCACCACCATACTGTCCCTCAGAGCTCACGGCATCATCACCAACCACAGGGAGAGCATCTTCATTGGATTAGCGGCTGGATTTAGGTAGGTTTTATCTCACAATATTTTAGTCTAGATTTCTGTTTTGCTTAGCCTTGTTAGATTTTTCTCTCTGATCATACTTTTGTCTGTTTCTATCCAATGTAATTTGGTATACAGCTGATATAAAATAATAGATTGTATATAGTGTTGGCTGCCATGGCAAACCTAAAAGTTCAGAGTTGAGAAAACTCTTTCCCATGTTTCATCATTCAATGTACTCCCGGTTGCATTGTAGGAAGCCAAGTTTGTCTGGATTTTTACAGGCAGATGAGGAATTTAACCCAATACTTTATTTCGCCTGCTGACATCTAATTTCAACAAAATTTATGGTTTCATATTTCTTTAAATTTAGCATTCCCATTTGGTTGGCTTGGGGTCTGATTGGAGGCCTAAATAAGAATCATGCATACTCTGAAGAATTTGGTGACGGATGTGTTGCTTTTGGCCTTCTTATCACAGCCAGCCTTATTCTCTTTGTCATGTTTTTGCCAAAGGTAATGAAAATCAGTATCAAGCAAAGTGTAGAATACAACTTGAATATTTACACATATTTTAAGTTATACAATACATTGTAAATATTGCTAATGAAATGCCTTGAATTATTTCAAAGGTTCGTCAATTGGTGAACATGGGTGTGGAGGGTATTTACCTGGAAGATGACCGTGAAACTATCTACGGTGGCTCAGTTATCATTCCACCGTCCTACAAAAGCAAAGGACCTTCTTCTGTTATATTTGTCAATAACCAGGGAATTTACTCCGAGCCAGTGATCATTGGAAATGGTGATCCTAGTAAGGCTGGGGGTCTGTGTTCAAACTTTCTACTTTCTCATTTCTTTTGCTGTGCTTCAGACAACATATAGAGGGTTGAATAACGCAAGTATTTTTAGGCGTTTGCTTTTTTTTTAAAAAACTTATGTATACAAGAATCTAGACTTTGTTTTTATCTTAAATATTACATTTTGATAAGCTGTTAATAGCTACAATGCTTACATTGATATATTCCATTAATTGCTCTAAAAAAAGATAAACGTGCATACAGTATAATAATTTGCTTATCTGTTTTGCTTTTTCTGACATTGAAATCTAAACCTGTTAATAAAGGTTATCATATAATTATTATTGATAAAAAAAAGACTTAATTTACAACATTTTTACATCTCATTAATAAAATTCGATTATTTTTTATTTTAGCAGTAAGGATAATTTTATGTAGCGAAAATGTATTGGCTATACATTTTTTTAATTGCTTAAATATATCCTCTGCTTTTTCTATTTACATTTTCAGTTTACACAATTACACAATTATATATATATATATATATATATATATATATATATATATATAGGCCCTATATATATATATATATATATATATATATATATATATATATATATATATATATATGCATATATATATATGCATATATATATATGCATATATATATATGCATATATATATATGCATATATATATATGCATATATATATATATATATATATATATATATATATATATATATATGCATATATATTATATATATATATATATATATATATATATATATATATATGCATATGTATAAATTTTAAATATAATTTGTTAAAAAAAATGACAAGCTACATTCTGTACAAGTAAGGTTTGTAGATCTTTTCTTGTCTCTTACAGTGGGATAAATTGTGTGCTAAGGTATAAAGAATGCATTTTTTCCCCTTTGTAGTGGCTACCCACTTAAAACACCCTGGAAGTAGCCTGTACAGTGCACCCCCTACATACCTGAAGAAAGCTGAATCTGCTTACGGAGGAAGTACGCGAGTGCTGCGTATGACAGATGACCTTAAAGGACGCCATCCACAGAAGCGTCCACAATCTGAAATAGCCTTTGGTTCTTCTGGCAGACCAAGATCAAACAAAGGGACACTACCAAGTAAGTTCTAAGGGCTGATGAGCAGTTTTCTTCAATTTTAAAATGACAATGTAGCATAAGGTAGACATTTTACAACTACATAAAATTTAATTTTAAAATATATGAAAAAATTAAAAGTTGTAAATACTTTACATGGCACATTTATCTATTGTTTTCTTCATTGTATTTTCTCAGGGTCAAGATCTCACACCAATCTTGGAGCTTTATAAAAGATTTCAAACTTGCCTTATTAATGGAGCTCTGAGTTTAAAGATACAATTTTTTTCCCATTGAATTAATTGTTGGAATATTTCTAGCTCATTGAATATACATGAAATTGTTCCAGGTAAAGTGTTTAAATTATATTTTTTGTATCGTTTTAAAATCCCAACCAGAGAGGTGTGGGTTATGGTGATAGTTATGAATAGCCATACAAATTTAGAAATATTCTTCTAGTGAATAGAATGTAATGATTGTTTTAAACTGGATTGAAGAAATTCTGATGCAAGATCAATTCTAATAAATTGCCATGTTGAAAATTACTTCAATTATTTTAAGAAGTGGTTTAAGGCTCAAATTTTGATTACATTAATTATATTTATTTCTATTTATTTTAAAACACTATTTTAAAATATGCTATAAAACAAAAATTTCACACTCTTTAAGTAAATAAGATTATACATTTTATTAGTACATAGTGAAAGTTAATGTCCTATTTACATAAATTAATGATTGTTTTGTTTGACATATTTGCTGATGTTCAATGATAAATGTAGATTCCCGATGCTAACTTTTTAAAACATAAGCTTCATATATTGAGCAAAATTGTATTCCCTTTTATTTGCAAGTTTTTTTGTTTTGAATGTATCTTTCTCATATACATATTTTGATATGTACATACTTTTATATTAAATCATCAGCACTGTTTGTAACATTACAGGTGTTATAGAGTCTAATGTCACCCTCACTTTAAGATTTCAAAAATATTCTTTTAGTTAATAAACTAAAAATATTTTAAAAATAAAAGTATCTTATAAAAGCAGTTAATATTAGTGTAGGGAAAATAACGTCCTTATTTAGTAAATATGTTAGAATTTTTTTACCTAGATCTCAAACAACTGATTGTTCTTAAGTTTGTTACATTAGTTTTTTTATGATTTGGATTGATGAAATTTTTCTTGAATAAATTATTAATAGAATTCTAGCAATATGAGTGAACTTGTGTAGAATGTTCCTGTAATTGTGTGATGAGATTTGTATTGGTCACACACCTCCATGATTGAACTTTTGCTGATGAGAAATCTGTGTTACTTCATCTGTTTTTATTTATCCAATTCAAGCTGTGTTTATGAAATTATTCAAGTAAAATTGACTATATCTTCGTGTGCATTAAAATATTTTAAAAAGTATATATAAACCCTACCTACATTTTAAAAAATTAAATTATCTTTGGTCATGTTAAGTAAGTAAGCTTGTCGCTCTCCTGGGATATGCTGACAAGAGCTTTCAGGCATATGTCCATGGCTAGTCTCTCCTACTTTCCCCAGGTGTACCCACTCTTCTTGTCATTTTACCAAAACTAAATCATATAGTGGGGTTCAGGTGGAAAAATTTCTGATTTGTTATTTGGACAAAAAGTAATGGGTGAAATCAATATGTTTGTGTTGTAAATCATGAATAGCATGTTTGTATGTAAAGCATGGGAGTGATACATCTGATTGTATGCAGGCAGTTAAAAAAAGATAAATCTCATTTTCAGGATTTTATCTTGTATACATGCACACACCCAGCTCATTTTGTGCTCACACTATGTAAAAATAGGTTCTTGCCCACTCTGTAGCAAGTATAGTGCATGTAGTGATCTCATTTGACCATAAAATTGGATTAGACTTAAGTAAACTACACCATAAAAATGATGGAAAATTCTGACACACTTTTACCTAACTAAACTGGTGATACAAATTCGGTTTTATTTTGTGATATGTAGATCTTTAGCCCTCTGTTATGTAAACATACGATGGTGTTTGGTAATTTTTTGCTGACATGAATGTCACTTTGCAACTAGATCCATAGTTTTGGTTGATCTTGTATTTTGGAATCCAAATAGTTGTCAGAAAATGGATAATTGTATTAATAATCTTTGTTAGGTTTAAAACGATAATTTTTAGTTTTAATTTACCTGTTGATGTATATTTATATCATGGTTGTCACAACTTTTACTGCTACATAATCTCAATATTGGTTTTCATTCATGTTTTATTTATCAGTATACTTGTGGACTTAAAAAAAAAATCAATGCTTAAGGTTATAGCATTTTAGTTAATGCTCTTTTTTCACCTACATTTACTAACAAGTGTATCTGTTATCTCAATGTATAAAGTTACATAACCTTATTTTGTATACAATTTTACATTGTAGTGTTTTGTTCTTCAGTCTACTCTGAAAGCTGTCATTTCAATTATAAGAAGGAATTATTAAACATATATTTTATACTTGTATGTATCATTTTGTTTTTTGGAAGCTAGCCTAGTATAAATATGAAAGGGCCAATATTATATTATTTGTGATGTTTTTCAATGCAAAGCAATTAAATGCAATTTTTAAAAGGACAAGTTAGTTCTATAGTAAAAAAAACTCCTGACAACACTACTACTTACAAATAAATAAAACTATAAAAATGCAACCTACTCCCCCCCCCCCCATAAATATAAAAATAAAGTACCCTTTCAAAACTTTAGTGACCTCAGCATATGGAGGGATAGCGTAGCACTATGCCCAGCCACCTGCCTTATTGTTTATCAGCTACCCTTTTAGAGCTAGGTGGACTCAAGAATGTCTTACAAACTTGATCCCAGGATCTGAATTCTAGACTTTTGGGTTAGCGGTCTAACACCCCATATGTATGGATCAGGCTAAAAATTCAATTTAATAATTATGTATACAGTGCATTTCTTACTGCAAACTAAAAATTTTTAGAACACAGACTAAAAATGGTAGAACACAACCAATGAAATCTTTTCTTCCAATAATCATGAAAGACATTTATTCAATGATAAAAAAATACTGAAAGTCCTAGTAAATGCATTGAAACAATGTGGTATTTCACTCAGTCAATTCGCTGCCTGGTCAGTTATAAATATAATGGCACTTACAATTTATACAACACAATATACAAAAAAAAGACAGTCGCATCTTGATTAATAATAAAATAAGCCCTAAAATCTTTTTCTACTAGTATAATTTGTGACTAGACAAAGATAGCTAGTTCTATATTACTGCATCAATTGTAATGAAAATATATTTATGACAACTTGTCCCATAGTTTTGGAAACAAGGGGGAAAGGTGTGGGAGCTGGTGTTGGGACTGAATTAGCAATGTTAAATTCTAAGAATATTGATTATTACCAAAAATTCAAATAAAAAGAGAAAATCTTTATTGTGGGTAAAGAAGGGAAAAAATCATAACCCTACACAGCACTACTTAATGGTTCTGTGAAAAGTATTTCTTTTTTAAGAGTATTCAAACAATTCAATAAAAAAAATTATTGAAAGCACACATGTAAACAGTTAATTTAAAAAAATACTTGTGGTTGTTTTCTAGATGACTAAAACTGAGCATCAAATTTCTAAGAAAAATCTTGTAGCCCTCTCATTAGCAAACTGAGATAATTCACTCCAACAAATCGTAAAAAAAAAAGTTATTCCGGATTCACCAAGTACTAATGTATGAAAATGTGTCCAGCACTTGTTTCAACAGTGCAAGAAAAGTTATTCAGAATTCACCAAGTACTAATAAAAGAAAACAATCACTTCACTCCAGATTCATCTAAAACAAGTTCTTCTAAACTGTCTTGTGGTAAGAAAATGTTATCCTTGTGGTCCATTGTAACAATATAGCTGCCAGCCATTGCTGCAGATATATCCAGACATTCTTCTCCATCTTTTGTGTTCTGCGACATGTTAGCATCTGGAGAAAATTATGATTTCCCTTTTTTACTAAATTATCAAATACAATTGTTCATGTTTATCTACTGACACCATCAGATATTCTGTAAACATTTGGTACAGGTGATAATGAGTTGAGGCAGTTCACTTACCTCAAATCTGGATTCTTAATGTTTACAAAATAAAACTTACCAAAAGACTACTTTAAAAACTGTTGACTAGGGCAAATAAAGAATAACAATCTATATATTTTAACTTTTTAATACAAGTGAAGTAAAATGGCTAAATATCTTTAGACTCACAAAAAAAAAGAAAAGTTAAATCTTACCTTTAATATCTTCTATCTTTGTCTCTGATCCCGACTCGCTCTCACTCTGTGAGGCACACCTTGTGGCCATAAACATGCCCAGCGTTTTATACAGATCTGGAGTGGTCAACACAACAGGTGAGCTGGGGCCTCCGCTGGAATTACTCGATGATGGAAGCTCTGCTACTGTTGACACAAAAATAGCTTATTAGTAATCTAGCAGGGAATGAAAGAAAGTTCATATATATATATATCTGATTATGGGACTGCATGGTTGAATAGGAGAGCATACTATGGGCATAGTGTTGACTACTCATGGACCGTCAATTTAGAAAGGAAACTTTACTAATTCAATTACTCAGAAAATGTTTCTTTCATGTCTGGGGTGTTGAATTTGACTTTGAAGTGGAAGAGCTCAAAACACTGGGATAATATGTTTATTTAATAAAAGTTTGATAACAAAGTCAAGACAGAATGCAACTGTATGAGAGGAATGAGGTCTTAAAATTCAGTCAATTGTATTCTCACATCTGGTATTGTGAATTTATTTGGACCTACCTCTACCAGGGGAACACAAACTGAGAACAGTCTTGGAACTCAGTGATGCTAGTGCTATTGTCACATCAGGTACTGTGAATTTACTTGGACTTACCTCTACCAGGGGAACACAAACTGAGAACAGTCTTGGAACTAAGTGATGCTAGTGCTATTGTCACATCAGGTACTGTGAATTTACTTGGACTTACCTCTACCAGGGGAACACAAACTGAGAACAGTCTTGGAACTCAGTGATGCTAGTGCTATTGTCACATCAGGTACTGTGAATTTACTTGGACTTACCTCTACCAGGGGAACACAAACTGAGAACAGTCTTGGAACTAAGTGATGCTAGTGCTATTGTCACATCAGGTACTGTGAATTTATTTGGACCTACCTCTACCAGGGGAACACAAACTGAGAACAGTCTTGGAACTCAGTGATGCTAGTGCTATTGTCACATCAGGTACTGTGAATTTATTGGTTGTGACACGACCCAGGAAGTCATCCACTTGATGGAAGGTCAAGTTGTTGTGCAGGGTCTCCAGAGGATGCAGCAGAGGGACATTGTTAAATCCTTCCAAGGCTATAAAAGTGTATAAAAAAAACAAGCCAGCTTTAATGACAAGCTAAAGCACAACATTGAAATTGAAATTTTTTAAAAGTAACACATCTAAAACAATATTCCAAAACAAAATTCCCCAATAAAGTAAAAACAAAGTTCCCATCATTAAATAATAAAATGGTTAGCCTGTAAACAGAAAAAAATAAAAATACCATAAACACAGATAACACTTACAAAATGCTATTGGATCAAATTATTTAGTGGACTAAATAAAATATATTTTTTTACTTCTTCAATAGGACCTCAATGATAAACAGAACATACATACATACATAAAACTATTTCGGGAAGAGAATTTCTAGTAGTTTCATTGTAGCCTTTAATAATTGAAACCTTTAAAGGTGTTTTAATTGGATGATTATTTAAATTACACGGTGGGAAAAATTATCACGTAGTATTAAAATAGGGGAATTATTTAAAAAAAAATATATTCATTAATTCAACTTAAAAAGGAGTGAGCAGTAATCAAAGATGTCTATCTACTGAAGAATTAATTCTGTGATACCAGATATTTGTCAATGCTGCCTTCAATAAATACATAGATTTTTATTTGAATGACAGTGATAGCCAGTATTTTGTGCAGATTAATAAAAAGCCAAAGCAGTCAAAATGAAAAGGATAAAATTAAGAACAGCAAAACAATATAAAAGCAAAGAAGCCAAAGGAAAAGAAATTGCTTAAAAAAATATGTGGGTGTAAACTAAAAGAGGTGTTTTCTTATTTTGGTTATTAACTTCTTTAAATTTTATTTTGTTTTTAAATATAAATTTTCAAAATTTATAGCTACATAAACCTACATGATTCAATGCTGATGGTACAAAATATTTTAGTTAAAAATGTTACCAAACCCAATATCAATCTAAGAATATGCGACAGTCAAGCATCCCATTTTTTTTCCAATGAAGATTAATTTATCATTACTTTTGCATTTTCCTTTTAAAATAATATGCTGTGGGAAAATTCTGTTCCCATGGCAACTAAGTTTTTTCTAATAATGAAAAATTTGTTTTTGATAACACTTTGTTGATTAAATTTTTTAAATAAAGATACTATTTTTTAAATCTAAAAAATTAATCAGAATGTACAAAACAAAGGCATACAATTGGAGGACTTGAATTTTTTTTAAAAATATTTTTTAATAAATTTCATTGTTATTTAAGAATTGGGACAAAAATGTTATCTGGCAATGAAATAAAATGCAACCAAAAAATTTCAAGCAGCAAGTTTACAAAACAATTATTTTTTTTTCTAAAAAAAAAGGTGCCAATAATCTAAATCTACATTCTATAGGGATCAAACTATATTTCTTATTTGTAAAAAAAAAAGAAAAAGGCAAATTAAATTATTTAACCATGCACACACAAAAAGTCTGGCTGACCTTCAAAGTTTGGGAGCATAAGAAAACATTTTCAAAAAAATGTTATAACCCTGGGATGTTTAAGAGAAAAGACACATGTCCAGAAATATAGGGTGTATTTAACGGGGATAGAGACACTTCAAATATCAATGATGGTGATCAAGATAGACAAAGAACAGAGCTGTCGAGATAGTGTTAATACTTGGTGCTTCTAAACCATTCCAATTAGATCATCCAAAAGAGAATTAATCAAATGGCCATAATAGTAACAGAAATGTAAACAAAAAATTTTTTTTTTTTTCGCTGGATGCTTTAATATTCATAATGTTTTAATAAAAATAAAACATTTTGTTGTAATATTATTTGGACCTATTTTTTTAAAAAAAACTCGATTGAATAACATTTATGAAAGGTTGTTCAGTAAATAGACAAATGAAAAGAAAAACTTGTTTATATATTTTTTTGAGGGGAAGGTAATTACACTGAAATGAACAAAGATGGATAAAAATATTTGGTGTATGTGCCCTAACTCAAAATATTTAAGTACTGCAGTATGGATGTGTTGCCACATCTTATTGCAAGTACATTTCTCAATATTTGAGAAAATAAATTATTTTCTAGCCAGAAATAAAAACAACTTTTAAACAGATTTTTCAAAAGAATAAATTTTAAAATACTCATGCTTTCATAAAATTGCATCAAGCAGGTACAAGTTGTGGGAATAAAAAAATGATGAGCCATGATCACAGGACCCAGCTACTTTTACTTCAAGTTTTCGTGTGTTTTTTTTTAAATAATTTTTTTATTACAATTGGTAACATTAGGCGATAGTTAAAAACAAACAATTATACTATTTCATAACTTTTAACTGTCCACAATTTGTGGTTGAAAATCTGAGTATATAAGGAAACAGCTGTCCAGTGCAGAAGGTGAAACACTTAAATAAAACTAACAGTGCACTAAAGTAGTCACATGAATTTAAAAAAAAATTATCAAAGATTGTAAAACAACTTTTTTGTAAACAAAATCTATTTAAAAAAAAAATCTATGTAAAATGTTACAGCTTAATTAGAAACACAAAGTGCTACAGTCTTGTGTTCCCTTGTAACATATGATGTATTGCGCAGATACAAATATTCCTGATATTTTGAGATAGCTGTTGTTGTGGGGTGTGTGACATTCTGTTTCAGCATTTGAAACTAAGTAAGAAAACTCAAAATATTTTTTCAGTATTTGAACAACCGAACAAGTGTAGGGCCATTATAAAAGTAAGCTAAAATAACTATACTTTTTTTCCAGCCCTTTTTTAAAAAAAATCTGATTTGTCTGATGACAATTTTTTACTTACGAAGAATCATATTTATCAAAGCATTACATTAAGTTTTACTAAACTCATAAAACAAAAAGATACTTGTTTTAATATACTAAAAAAGGTATCTTTTCACCAACTGCACATAAAATCAACTTTAAAAAAATTCTCAGAGAAAAATAAAATTTCTTAAATTAGTAATAACACAAAGTAAATTAAAAAAATATCACTTGGCTGTATATTTCCCGTGTTAAAAAAAATGTATAAATTTATTGAATTATCCCTGTTTAAAAATCCCGAAGCAAGAGAATGCTGATTGGATTATTCCTGCAAAAAAAATGTGCTGAGCAGCCTGTTATAGTTGGGTCCTTGAAACCATGAAAATATGAAGGGTTGGACAACAACCAGACACCAGTAGAGGCCTGGGTGATAGAGCATGATCACTACCTACCCATCTCTCCGTGCACGCCAAGACGAGAAAAGTCTGGAGAGCTGGCGGAGCCAATCAGGCTGAGCCCCCCCAATGGGAGTGGACCACCTGAGAGAGGACAGAAGCAAACAAACTTGCGGACTTGCAACAGGGGCAAAAGATTTAACTCCCCTGTTCTGTATTTGTTTTACATTTTTTTTTTACCTGTTACTTGTTTTTGGGAATTTAAAATTCAGCACACCATAAGAAAAATTATTACCATATCAAATTTTTCAAAATGAAATTTTTTTATTTATTTTTTAAAATTATTCAAGTTAGGCGTCCAATCTTTTTAAAACAAAAAGTAACAATGAATTATCCAAGTTTATTTCTGTTTATCTACAGTAGATGACTTCATTAAAAAAAAAATCCAATGAATATTGTTGTTCATTAAAAATGATCTGAACAAAGAGAAATTTATGAAAAAATACAAACATGTTTTGATGTAAATTATTTAATACTTTTGTTTGTGGTGCATGCTGAATAAAAAAATAATACATGCAACACTTAATGTCCTCATTCACTTGAACTAGGCAGGACAATATATTATTAGTTATTTCTTAACCTCGCAGACAGATATTGAAATATCCTTCTCGATATTGTGCTATTTAAAAATTTACTTACACAGAATAACAAGAGTTAAAAAAATGTTTATTATATTTTGCATGTTTTTAAAAATTAAAGTATAATGATTCTAAAAGCATGGTTAGTTCTAGTCTAAGAATTTATCTACTTAAAATTTTGGCAGTTTTTGTTTTTTATTATATTAGATTTTATTACAGAGATAATGTTAGCAGTTCAGTTCCTTTTAGATTTATTTGGCATACACAACTATTGTAATCATTAGACTGTTGAAGATATGACTTCCTATTATGATTGTGTAAAACCTGCATACGATCATAAAAAAATGTTACAGTTACGACAAAAACAACACAAATCAGCTACTCAAGTCTCCTTTGATCAAAATCTCCCTACTTTGGTATACAATACATTTTTTTTTACAACACTAGACAATAACTATAAAAACTAGATTCGGAAGTTAAAATGAATAACCCGGAGTACCAAAAATAAAAAGGTCAAAATAAATTTGTTTAAATTATAGGGTTGAGATTTTAAGCAATTAATGTTGTTACTATGGCATTTCAATAAAATTCGCATCACATTAAAAAAAAATCATTAATTGGTCTTAAAAAAAATCACAAAGCAAAAATCAGATAGTAAATCTTTATGAATAAAATTGTAAGTATGAATAAATTGATATTAACTAAGTGAATAGGGTGTGTAATTATTAAGGGTGTGTAATTAATCCTGTAATTATTTAATATCAGCTTACTAAATTTTTTTCTAGATGTTCAGCAGCTAACCCAATAAACTGTGGTTTTAAATTATATAAAGTTTCAACAGGTAGTCTAGTTAAGTGGGTATACGTGTGTCTGTCTCTAAATGTAACAAAAAATAACAGACAGACATGTCAACATGCACTGATCACTGATCCAACTATCTATTCTAGATCGCAAGAGATTGTCAGTCTCAACTTATTTTAAGGGGGACGGGGACATCAACTAAATCAGTTGTCCTCTAACTGTATGCATGACGCATGCAGTTTTTAAAATAAATTTATACTTTATTTACTAAATCATTATGTTTTCTGAGTAAGTGTCGGAAAAAAATCAATAAGTGCCTTTTAGCATTTAATCAATACCAAATTTAGCTGATTTTTCTGCTACTTGTTTTTTTTTAAATATAAAGTTTCAGCAATAATAAATGTCAAAGCTTATTAATAGCTGTATTCCTAACAGTTTCAAATTTCAAAAACCCAACCTGAAGCTAAAATTATTGTTCTTGAACCTAAGTAAACAATTGTATGCCAACAAGACTTTTAAAAATAGAACCAAATTAAAATAAATTAACAAAAACAAAATGTTTCTAGAAAACAAAATATTTCTAGGAAAAAAAAAATTAACGGTTTTGAAAAATGTATAAGAATTGAACTTGAAATAAATAAAAAAGCATTCAGAAAAATGAAGCACAGAAATCAGTCAGACATCTCACCACATTTTTCACACTGCCATCTCTCCCACCAACCTTGGTTAAACACAAAAAATTGTTCCTTTAACATTAAGTTCTGCTCGTGATTTGAATTCCTTGTTTTTTGTGTGCACAAAACCCACAAACAATAGCATATCATTGTCTGAAAGTCTTTACCTAAAGGAATATTAGGTGTCATATTCGAATGACATGTAATATGGACTTGGAATTAAATAAATAACACTAAATGCTTTCTATAATGTTTTAAAAATCTGCCTCAACTTTTTTTAATAACAGCTAAAGCGAATTAAAACTAAGACAAGCAAAAAATATTTTTTTAAAAAAGATTACAGAAATAAAACTTGAAGATAGTCAATGCTACAATCAAAAGAAACATAAAGTTGACACTGAAGAGGACATCTACAACAAAGAAGAGTTCAGTCCCTGCTTAATGTCATGCTGGTTTACTTCATATTTTTGTTTATGTATAGGCCTACATAGATAATTTTAGTCATTCAATGTAGACACATTAAAAATAATGAAGTCAGGCATGCATATAACTAGGAAAAATTTAATATTTAGTCTCATTTGGAAAAAAAAATAAAGCTACTAAAAGCAACCACTGACACTAAGGATGGACAACTCTTTAGTATGCTACAATATTAAACTGATACACTGAAAATTTCAATACATTTTAATATCTTAATATTTAACATAGTAAAATATCCCTATTAATAATTTGAATAATTAAACAAATTGTGTACCTTAAAAAAAAAAACTTACTGTTATTACCCCTCCCATTTCAAAGACAAATTTCCAAACATTTATTTCAAATAATTATCTAATAACCTGGTGCTTACTGTGATCAATTTCAAGCATAAATATAAAAAGCATTAATTAAATATTAATGCATATGTAAACTGATGTAATTATGTACATACCCTACCCCTGTTAAACTTTTTAGTTAAAAATTTAGTTAGAACTACAAATAAACTAAAATCTTTACTTCTAGACATAACAACTGTAAAATATTAAAAAGACTTACCTCGTGGTGCCTGGTTGTAGAAGAAGAAATGTGAGAGAGGCTTCACAACAACGTCACTACCAAGTGGCAGATGGATTGTGCGATAATTTCTTTGATAAGCTGAAGGTGAATGAAAAATTATCAAACAGTTATTCTAGCATCATACAATGTGCAACAATAAAATTCCAGTGCGTATACATGTAAATTAATATATGTAAATTTACATATATATGATTATATGTTTATATACATCATATTTTTAGTGTGTGTGTGTGTGTTATTTATCTAACGACACTTAAAATTTTCTGAAAAGCTGTAAATGATTTAAAAATACAAATTTTGGGTTGACCATTATTTTGTTAAAAAATAAATAAAAATAAAAAGCCAAGCTGAAATAAATGAACCTCTGTATACACTTTATTTGTGGGGTGACAAAAAAATTAGCATACATGAAAAAGCTGCCCAAAAGTCGTGCACAGAAAGCCACCAGTTGTGTACAGGAAACTGGGAAAAACTTAATCGTATCTATGTAAACATACAGTATTTGGCTTATATTTACATACACAGATAAAACAATAAACAGATTACTGTTTATAAAAAAATATGAATATTCAAATAAAAACAGGACATTGTTACAATTTAAATAAAGTAGCAACGTTGACTTTTACATGATTTTGCTCACATTGTGATATTCATTTACTGTGTTAAAAATAGGTTTTTGTGATTAAAAGACAATATTTTCCCCTATATGTTTGTTGCTTATATATGTATACAAGGAGCTTTTTGTGCACACAATTTGTATGCGCTTTACATTTTATTCTTAAATTAGTCAAGTTCCAATCATGTCAAAATTAAGACGTATGTATATTTAGTAATTAGAAAATATATACAGCTTTTGAGACAAAATGTTTTTATTATTAGTTGGTTTAACATAAATACATATGGTTTCATATGTCCAATTCTATGGCACATATGAAACCAGAAAAATATTTTCTGCCCGGGTTCCTCAGATTTAAAACAAAAGTGTAAGTAGTTAGGATAAGAGTTCTGTAACTATTTTTTTTAATTCCTTGTAAAACAAAGCTGAAAAATGAGGTTAAGATATTAGCAATTGAATCAATTAAAATTAGAACATAGCCAATGAATTTGGTAACTAATAGTTTTAAATTTAGTTATTTCATGATTACTCCTTAATTTGCATACATTTCCCAAAAAGTGTGGCAGCCTGCCAATCAAAATTGTTAAAAGAAACAACTGATAATTAGTGAATAATAGAGATATAATGCAATTTTAAGATCTATATAATATCTACGATATTCAAAAGAAAAAAAATTCAACATGCATTTATGAGATTACATTACACATAAATGTCAAAATCAATTTCATATCCCACTTGAAAACATAATCTGATGTCATCAATCCTTGTTGTATGATTAAGTAGGCAGACATTGGAAATGAGAAGGGTGTAGTTTGTTTAGAAAAAAACAACTTGTGTCTAAGCTATATTACTTATTTACAATTATTTCTATTGTTTAATTACATAAACATACATACATTCATATACAGGGTGTTTCTTGCCTTATACCTAGGAAAATGTGTCCCTGGAAAAAAGACCAAGCCTTTCTAGTTTACTAACAAGTTTTGAGGTCATTTTCAAGGCCTACTGTTATAACTGTTTTAATTTTACAACTAAACTTATCTGTATGAAATAATGGATGTGATTTTTTATTTCATTTTAACACTAACCAATGTAACATCTCCCAGCCATGAAAATAACATTGAAAGAGAACAATAGACACTGACATGCCATAGCGGTGTCCCCATCCCCCCTGAAAATATATACAATTACACAAGTTCGCCCTCCCCCCCTCTCCTGGAGAAAACAAAAGTCTGAAAGAAACACTTGTAGTGAGTACTTTAGTTGACTTCAAGTTAAAAGAGGATCAATCTGAATTTTGTAGAAGTATGTTGATGGCATAAAAGGACTTATTATAACAATGATTAGCAGTCATATTTTGTCTTAAGGACAAAAGCTGTCTTTAATTCAATAAAATAATGATGTCTTATTTGAATATATTTATTTACATAGTTATAGGTTCTCTCTATATTTATTACTAAAAATTACAAGGCAGATTATTATTATTACTTGTGTGACGTATTAATAATGGACATCAGAAGCAAATTAGACATCGCAACTTTTAATATAAATAATTAGTCCTTGAAAGACAGCAGCCTTTGGAGACATAACAAATCATTATATAAAACAATATCAAACAAAGAAAAATGTTAACTAGGGATATGAAACAATCTGGTTAAATATTTGGTACAAAACCACTTACATGATACAAGTACACCCTGGGTCAGTTCTCTTGTATTAGATCTATATTGTTTAAATAGTAGGTTAATTACAGTTGTAACAGAAAACCAAATGTTAGTTTCAACTTTTACAACAACATGGTCCTGCTACTCCATTGGGTCACACACTTATAGTGAAGGAGTTGATGCTGTTCTACAAAGGGACAGGTTGGAGGAAGTGTTAAAGAAATGTTTGTAGCTTACTTTTTGTATTTCTTAAGGGCAAACATTATTTTAAAAAAAGGCATGTTAATTATTCAGAGAACTGTTATTTAGAGGAGGGAGGGTGGAACTTAATGACTTAATTTTAAGTGGGGATGGGAGGGGGAAGGTCAGTTCAGCCTTTTCACAAACTTCTAATCATAAAAATAAGGGTGGGGGGAGGGGGGGGGGCTATTGAACTTTATGGCTCACCAGCTACTACCTCATCTTCTGAGATACAATTTCAATTAGTGAGAGTATAAACAAACTTTTAAAATCAGCCTGCAAGAAATTTAAACCTCTCAGATCCAAATAAAATCAGCATCCCTGCCCCTTTAAATTGATTGCACTAAATCCAATAATACATCTTAAGAGCAAAAAAAATATATAAACAAGCTTCGTGCAGCAAATAGATCAGCATCTCTGAAAAAAATATCAATGACCCTGTTTCACTGATAAAACATAGAGTTTCTGGTGAAGGAAAGTAGCTATGTTGAGATTCATGCCCAAAGCTCTAACACTAAGCCTTATTTTCTCCAGCTAGGCCTGAAATAAGAAAGTCACTAAAAATATAAATGAAAGCAGTCCTGTGTTTGATATAAAGTTTGACAGGACTACTCAATGCCTTCATAAGATCTAAGAAGAGTATAAGTTATCCTGATTATACATTAGCTACGCGACTAATTATATAATGGGTGAAAACATGTTATTAACAGCTAATTTTATTTCCGGTAAATTAGAGGATTTAGACGTCTGATTAAATGGGTTAGGTAGAAGTTCCATATGTTCCTACACAAAAAAAGTATATGTTGAAACTTTACCACCAAGGTGTGCACGTATGTTTTCAAGAAAATGGAATCGTCTTCTGTCATTTCTGGCACCTTGTTTAACAAATTCCAAAAAAAGAAAGTAATTGAATAGACATTCATTTTAATACTTAGAGTTAGGGTTAGAATAATCAAAACCTTTTCACCAAAATTAGAAAAACATTTGCATATGTTAAATAATTAAAAAACAAATTTCAGTCGTGTTTTTGTTTTCTGATGAAAACCTTAGGGTTGAAACATCTTTTTTTAAACCTCATGATTTTTTCCATTTGTGAATTTAGATTATCCAGTGCAGTACAGATTTCACACCATCAACTTCCTGTTTTGTTCCCAGTACAAAAATTGATGCTCACTCCTAAGTACTGTCCAAAACTGGACGTACATACTTTATAGTGCTGAGTGTTGTTTTTGACAACCAAGATTATTATTTATATACTAAACTGTGCTAGCACAGCTAATATTTTTACGTCTATGTGCTGTGTTGACACACAGCTAACATTTTTACGGCTATGTGCTGTGTATATTGACAACCAAGATTACAAACTAAACTCTGCTAATATTTTTACAGACTATGTTTTGAGTATTTTGACAACCAAGATTACAAGTTGCTGATACTGAACAATGCTTCACAACAACAATAAGAACTGGTGACATCTACTTGAAAACTAGTAGACACACAAAGTATCAGCTAGTAGAATAATGGTCAATGGTAAAGAATGGTAAATTATGAAAATTGTTTCATTGTTTCAACTTTTAAATGTTATTTCATCCTTCATGGATCAAACTCAACAAATGTTACTGCATTCTACATAACAAATTCATTTTTTGTTTTTTATTTTCTCTAGTGTAACTCTCCTGTATATAAAAACTCATTTGTTTCCTATAATTATGATTTTGGAACCCTACATGATACATTTGTACAAATATAATTTACAGCACAACATCAAAATTCAGACGATTGATATAGTCTACAAATGTAGAGTAAATCTTTATTATTCTCTCATCAAACTGCTTTTATTTTGAAAGCTGTAAATAATTTTTAAAAATTTTGAATGTTTAAAATTTTAAACACTTTAATCTTTGTCTTACATCTAAACCTAGAGACATTTTTTCTCCTGTATAGGTGAACGGGTAAGCAAAAGTAGTGCTATAGATGTATAAAACATAAAAAAGTATAAGAAGAAATAAAAGCAGAGCAAAGTAATCTAGAATAGATAAAAAAAAAACAAAGGCAATATGTGTAGCGGAGCGGTAAAATCTTACTTGACGTCCTGAAGACAGGGAACTCTGGGAGGCTGTCTTCCTTCATTTCGCGTGGGTCTAGAGATTGGTTTTAAATCTATTACAGATGATATCTAGTGTGTAGACAATGTCTGTCTTCATACAGTGAGTGTGTTTTGAGATTGGTTTGAAATCTATTACTCATGAAATCTATTGTTTAGACAGATTGGTTTGAAATCTATTACTCATGAAATCTATTGTTTAGACAGTGTCTGTCTTCATACAATGAGTGCTTTGAGATTGATTTTAAATCTATTACTAAGAAATTTATTGTTTAGACAGTGTCTATTTACATTGAGTCTTAATGATCTAATAACAAATCCTTTGTTCTGGCATTCTCATCATTATACACCGACGAGGGAATTGATTTATGAAATCTATTATCATCAAAACTATTATTTAGATCATGTCTGTTTACATTGAGAAAGTAGAGATTGATTTTAAATCTATTTCTGTCTGTCTAATGACACTGCGTGAGTAGTGATTAATTTTAAAACTTGTTTCTTGTGTAATTTGTTGTTAAGTCAATGTCTGCCTTCTTCAATGCTGAGAAATAGATTTCTATCTACAGCAGGATGATCCTGGTTCTAGAACTGCCTGGTTCTAGAACTGTCACTGTAACTCAATTACCTTACCAACAAAACTGGCATCATTTCAAATGCTCAAGCTGTTAATTAGGCAACCAAACAAAAAGGCAAAAAAAAAAAAACGTTAAAGAAATGATTAAAGTGAGAAAATTGTTGGCATCGACCTGATCATCAAAAGGTTAACAAAGATATGCAAGTGTAATAGTAGAGCAGGTTTAGCTGTGCAGTTGCCTCCCCTTCACACAGACAGACTTACCATCCATATCCTGGTCCCGAAGCTTGGTCACAGCATCACAGCTGTCCTCCAGGCTTCGACTGCGCTTGTCCTCATTGCCGTTTTTAGAATCTGCACATAAAAAGTGTGAATTATTAGACCTAAGCTAATGGTATTATACAACCTAGATCTGTTCATAAAAAGTGTGAATTATTAGATCTAAGCTAATGGTATTATACTACCTAGGCCTGTACATCTGAACTGATACAGAGTGAGTTTAATAATAGTCACTATGATAAGTATATGAAGTAAAAGGTGAACGGATAGATGCGCAAATGAAAACTGCGCACATAAGCGTGCAAGGGGATTTTTGTTTTCTAAAATGTAACCTTTATAGACACTAGCAAAGAATGACTAAGTTATGTACCCATCAGAGTTGGGTGGACTCAGGGACAGTCTACTGACTTGAAAACGGATTTGAACTCGAGACTTACGGGTTAGCAGTCCAGCTCTCTACCGCTAGACCACTTTGTCCCATAAAGAAAGACTATGTTTACATTATTGCATAATAAACGCTTCTACACCAAATATGACAAAATTAAAATGTATTAATATAATTGGTTTGCGCTTTTTGCACAGTTTTTGTTTGCACATTTTGCTGGGAAGCGAAGTAAAAACACATATATATATATATATATATATATATTTAATTTTTTACATAAGAGAATTTAAAAAAAAATAAGTGAACAAACCTGTTGAAGGAATAACATTGATCTGTATGGGATCCGTTTTTTTAAAAGAGAGTTTTGTCAAGGAATCCTTCTCTTCCTCTAGCATTTCTTTTTCATATTTACTTTCTTGCCTTCGCAGCACCATGACAACAGACTTGGGCAGACTGAAGCTTTGGTCATCAGCTGAGTCTGGGCTGGTTTCTGCTTGCTTGCTGATCGGGTACGACTTGTGTCTTGTAAGCTCCTCCTTGATTGGGTAGGACTTGTGTTGTGAGAGATCGTCTTTGATTGGATAGGACTTGACTTGTGTCAGCTCAAAATCTTTTTTATTTTCCTTCGCCACCTGTGTAATTGTAAGCTATAATTAAATTTACAATCTCTTGACAGTGAATTAACCCTTTTGAACACAACAGTCCATGGGGGCAGGTGAAGTAGAGTTTGTTTCTGTGACCTCTGCGTATGAAAAGATAATGCATCAGTGCTATGCACAACAGCCTTTACTTTGCCTAACGTGAGTCAGGTACCCATCAGAGCTGAGTGGACTCAGGGACATCCTATGGGCTCAAGCCTGGGATCCAAACTTGAGACTTGCAGGTTAACAGTTGTAGGCTCTACCATTCAACTGCACAGTCCCGCAAAAAGTTAAATGATGGGATCCAAACTTGAGACTTGCAGGTTAACAGTTGTAGGCTCTACCATTCAACTGTACAATCCCGCAAAAAGTTAAATGAAAATATTGTTACATTCTTGTCTATATCTGCATAACTACACTGAACAAACTATAACACTTTTAAAATCTCAGTTAATTTTTAAATTAATAGCGGAAATTTTTTTTTTAATTAATATCTAATGAACATTAACGCTCCTAAAGGGACTTGACTGGCCAATAAAAAAAAAAATTGGTGAGATCATCTTAACCTCAACTGGATGAACTCAATCAGGTGTTACCTCATCTCTCCATCCCCACTAATGTTAATGAAAATTAGTCAAATTTATTTTCCTCTCACCTCCACATTTCTCTTCTCATCCTTAGTGTTTATTTTGACGGCCACCCTGTCGTTGTCATCATCGTCATCCCCCCAGTCCCACTCTGGAGTGTTGGGATCTGGTGAGTGGGGCTGGAACTTGAACTTTGGTTTTTGTTTGTTACAGACGGTCGTCTGAAATGAAATCAACAGATTCTTCTAGGTAAAGATTTTTTAAAATATTTCAGAGTAACTATTTATATGAGTAGGCAATCTAAAATCAAATCAACTAACTCTTCTAAGTCAATATTACAAAAAAAATATTCCTGAGAAACTATAAGAGTGGGTTGTCTAAAATCAAATCAACCAACTCTTCTGTCAATATTAGAAACATTTTTTCTAAGAAAATACATATAAGAGTGGGTTGTCAAAAATCAAATAAATAAATTCTTCTAATACAAAACAATATTTCTGATAAACTATCTATAAGATTAGATTTTTATAATTTATAAGTTATTGTTTCATATTATTTGTAAGTAGGAAAAAAATAAGTATAAATAACAAGTAACAAAATGTTTCTATTTTCTCTTACATCAGACTGGCTCTCCTTATTGTGAACAGCTTGCTGGGCGTGAGCAAAGAGGTCAGCCTCCACCAGGTCACCCAGGTCCTCATGCTGGACGTTGTCCGGCACTGACGAGCACTGTCTCAGGCAGGGGGTCACATCCAGGGTCTGGGAGGTTTCAATAATTGTCGACTCCTCCAGGGTCTCTGGGATGTTAGTGGGCGTGGTGGAGTCCTGGGGAGAAGATGTGAGACCTCATTGAGAAACATATCTGCAAACTTGGCCATGTTCAACAGCACAGTTCTGTAACTCCAACAGCAACTTTTTTACTACCCCAATCCCAATAATAATCATAATCTTAATAATCATCTCATCATCTTTTTCCCGCTTGTGCCCAAGACACATAGGACAGATGAAGTAGAGTTTATGTTTCAATTACTTCGGCATATGAGCAGAGTTTCTTCCAGGCATCCCCCCCCCCCCCCCCGAAGAAAGTCTACCACCCCCTGAACAAAATGGAATTTATATAGAAACTACATATTTTTAACAATGTCCGACCCCCGAAAATTTTAGTCACACCCCCCCCCCCCCCCCCATAGAAAAAGTCTGGAAGAAACACTGCGTATGAAGGATAGTATGTTCACCAAAATGACTAGCCGCGCTCTTTACTATAGCTTAAATATAGGCGAGGATTTAAAATACCAAGAAGTAATAAAGATGCTGTGTTGATGTACAATGTGCCATAGCAACTTACACTAAAGTTGTCACGATTTGACTTGGGCCTGAAACCCATGCCTTTGGGCTCTGATGCCATTTCATCACATGACGTGTAGGCGCCGGGACTGAAGTGGAGCTCAATGTGAAACCTGTCATCTGATCGTTCATCCTGAAGTCATGTGATTTAAACATTGTTGTTAAAAATGTGTATGATTGCTTTTAGTACAATAATCACAAGTTTACAATATTAGCAAAAGGACATTAAGAATAAAAACATATACAACTATATAACGTCAGAGTGGTATACATTTTAGGAACAATACGTGGCTGTTAATTGAATTTATTACAACTTGTTGATTATTGTGGCTCCAATCAAAATTTACATTACAACAACCTAAATTCTAAAGAAGTGCAACACAGCTTACAATGATTTCACATTATTTTATAAAATTTAAAACTTATTTTCCACATAATATATAATTGACATAATTAATCAAGTACCTTGTCTTTCCTACTTGTTAAAGAAACTTCTGTCATTTTAGATTAGCTTATAACAAAACAATTGGCTTTTGCTTACAACAAAACAATTGGCTTTTGCTTACAACAAAACTATTGGCTTTTGCTTACAACTAGACTACTGGCTTTTGCTTACAACCAAAAATGGCCTTCACCTTAGCAGGGTCCTCAAACATCATGAGCACTATCTGGGACATGTAGTTCAGCTCAGCGCACGCACCAATGAAATCCATTGATCTTTTCCATTGCTCATCTTTGTCTTCCTGAAAACACATATTTTCCTAAAGAATACACACACACCTCAACAATTTTAAATAAATAAATGAGAGCAGATAAAACTTAATTTAATGATGGAATATTGACTTTACTAAACAAAAGATAACTGATTATCAAAATTTAAACTCTGTAGAAAGGAGACTTACATCCAAGAAATCTCCATAGCGCAGCATGTTCATGAACGAGTGTATGTGACTTTCACTTGTAAAATAAAGACGTGTGCGAACAAATCTCTCTGGAGAGGCAACACCATTTGAATATCTATAAATCAAGAGAGAAAAAATTGAAAAATATGTAAAGAGTCAGAGAATTTAGAACTGAATTTTAAATTAATTTGAAATCAAAGTTTAATTTAGAATTTTGAAAGTTTACTGAAGTTAAATTTAAAAATTGTGTAAATACTGAAAAAAAGATTTATAAATATATATATTGATTGTATCTGGGAAGACAAACATGCAATGTCCACTAATTGAAAAATATTATGTGTAACTGAATATACTGAATATACATGCATCTTAATACATTTTAAACAATATTGAATGGTGAACATGGAGAGATGCAAATGGGCAAAGGGAGAGCACTATAAATCAAATTTGTGGGGCATTGAACACAGCAACATTAAAACACCCTTATTTTTTCAGATCTGTAAAACTAATTTCAACCAATCATCTAACAGTTAATCTGTAGCAAAACACATGACTTGTCTACACGTAAGTTGATGTTGCTTCAATGCAGCACAAATAATTAACAAACATAGAAAAAATCTGGTTAGCTTCAAGAAATGAACATAAGAGGTTCCAAGTTTGATGGGCATTGGCAAACTGAGAACTCTCTTAGCTTAAAAAAATATTATCAGACACAAAAAAAAAAAAAGTTTCACCATCAATTTAAAAAAAAAATGAGCGAAAACAAATTCCTGAAACTGTCTACCTAGCTGGAAAAAACCCAACCAAAATGATTAAAGAGTGAACAACATACCATTAATAAAACAATCAATTCAATATACACATTTCATCAGAGGATTCTGGACAAAAAAAAACATGTAACCTATTGTAAAAGTTTCAAGTTTTTTTAAAAACATGACAAGAAACTTAAAATAAGAATTAGTAGCAGGAACTAAACCAATGAAACAATTTATATTATTTCCCTAATGCTAGTTTTTATTACATTTATTTTAATGTTTTTACCTTTTATTACATTCATATATCTTTTTTAAAAGCACCTGATTTTTTAAAAAGTTTAAATGATTGAAATTTTTTTTGTTTTAAACATATGTCCAGATTTTACCAAGAGGCTGATAAATGACTGTATAATGAACTAACTGTTGTGATGTTTTTAATATAAAATCTGAATCATTGACTAGGTTAGGTAAGCCAGGGGTTACAGAATGTAGTTGCCACCATCTGTTTCAGTCACTGTCTACATTTATTTAGTATCCTCTACAAAATACTTTCATTATTAGGAGAAACTACAAAATACTTTCATTGTTAGGAGAAACTCTACAAAATAGTTTCATTATAAGGAGAAACTCTACAAAATAGTTTCATTATTAGGAGAAACTCTACAAAATACTTTCATTATAAGGAGAAAACTTATTAAGTAACTGTCTGAAGATACAACACGATGCTTGAAATAAAATTGACACTAATGTTTTTAAATCAGATGTATACACACACACACACACCAGATATAGCTATTTCATCCTTCTGCAAACAAATAAACATGCACACAGACATACATTTTATAAGTATGAGTTAAAACCTTGTTTAATAACCTGTTTCAAACAACGGATTACTCTTGTAAATAAACTATACATGTATACGTACAAATAATTAATTAATAACTTGGCAGTGTAGATAGAAATTTTTTTGTTGAATCTCAACAGCAAACTTAAAAGAGTGCAGAAGAAATATGAGTTCTTTTTATCAGACTAGCGTGAAATCTTGACATCACATAGATACAAAGTGGGTTCTTACAAAGCAAACTCAAATCACGAGAGTGTAAAAATAAATTGGCTTTGCTATCTCTTTCAAAAATGAGGTCATATCTAAACAAGAAAATCCTGGTCCTGCGCTACAACAAACAAAAAGAAGAAACTCAGTGTTGATACTAACTGGTCTCTAGACTACCTGAACATGTTAAACAAACTGATACTAATCTTCCATTTCAAACCTTCGCTACTAATATCTTTAGTTGTTATTTATATTTGTTGACAGTTATTGTAGCACAAATCACACGCCATATGCAATATCATAGAAATTATATAAAATTATACATCTAGATTTGAATTTGTTATTATGTATTAAAAAAACAACTGAGGAACTGTAAATATATGGTGGCAACTGATGAATTCAATGTGCAAGTTGATGATGACTGGATTTCTAATCACCTATTTAAAATGTCGATATCGTTTGTTTCGTGCAGAATGAACTGAATATGCCTGAAACAAAAAGGAACGTTTTGTCAAAGCAGTGCTAATGACCAAAGCAGAGGCAACATGCACATTTTATCAAGCTTATCAAGGAACTGCAAAAATATTTTAGTTTTGGTTCCGATTACATTTTTAAAGATTCCGTTCATAAGTCAGCAATTTATTGAAAAAACAAAATTGCTTGAATGTGCCATCTACTTTAGACATTATGTGCTCATAATTTTTCTTTCATACAAACAAAGCCTGAAACATTTTAAAGGAAACAAAGCTTTACACAACAATATTGGATTTTTAAAAATTATTATTAAAGTTGCATCAATGTTGACAAAATGGCATGTTAGCGCTCTATCTATGTGTGTTATGAATGCTACTATTCCCTTAATAATACATTCTCTATCTTTCTTATGCTAACACCTTTGTAAACACCATGTTTTTTTTTATTATCAATTTTACACCGAAAAAAAACAATTTTTTTTTCTCTATATAACTAGATATTGAGTTTGAGCAAATGTTGTTTCCTAGAGATATTAACTTTATTTATCTAAAAGTTAACTCAAGCTTGCAGATCCTTTACGTAGGATTGGGTTGAAATTAATGAGAAGTTAAAAATACTCCAAAAGTGTTCAAGTTTTTGACCCTCTAATATAGTTTGAGTCATTTTGCACCTATTGCTGGCTGTTAATTATTTTGTTAGTATTAAAGCACTGATTATGTTGATTTCAATGGCGAAAAACCATTCCAGGGCTATAAGGGGTTATACTGTAGACCATCTGAAATATAAGTCTTAGAAAAATCTTCATTTTTAATTTAAAAATTTAAAAACATTAACTATGTTACTTATATAAAAGACATTATAATTACATTGGATTAAGTTATAACAAAAATACCCACCTTAGGTGTTAAACTCATTAAAAAAAGCTAATATTTTAAAATTGATATCCTATGTCCCTTTATGTTTTTGGCTTCACCTAAAAAAATCTGAGGTGCAAAACTACTCAAACCACACAGGAGAGTCATTGAAATAACCTCTAACACCACAGACAAGTAGTGATAAACTTTAGAGTGTGGACAATTTTGTATTCTCTAACAACAGGACAAGTAGTGACTGACTTCATAATGCAGACAATTAGGCTGGTAGAGAAGTACAAGTCAGAAATGTACTTAGTATTATAATATCTTGGGGGGGGGGGGGGGGGGGGGGGGGGGGGGGGGGGTGGGGGGGGGGTGGAGAGAAACAGTATTGGGAGATAAAAGTTTAAAAAAATTATATAATTTGTAAATGCAGAGTTTGAAAATAATTTTATTTAAATAGAGGGCAAATGTTTTTGAACCAAAATAATCCATTGCATGGCATTATGAATTTTTAATTTTAAGTTCATTACTTCTGAGATTTTCATAGAAGCATTTATATTTGATGCATGTTTCTTTTTTCTTTAAAAAGCTGCTTAGTTTCTAAATTATTACAAACATTGCCTACAGCAATATTATAAACAGGAGATCCAAATAATGCAGATTTTTGTGGTTGCATCACAAAGAATTTTTTTAAATTTGTAAAATTCTTAAGCCCATTATGAGACTACCAGTACGATGAAATCAAGCCCATTGTAAACTTTTGCTTTCAAGAGGCCAAAAGAGATGAGATCTACCAGGCTAAGGTGTTTGCATCCTCGACAGTTTTTTACGAATGAGCAAGACACAGGGAAGATGAAGAAAACCCAAACTAACTGCTATATAAAACATGTTACACATATCTTTTAGAAACACATCTCATTCAGTTTAATAATATTATAATACAGAGAAGAAAAAAAAATTTGTATAAAGTTTTATAAAAACTTTAAACCCCTTAGCTCTGGTAGATCAATTTCAAAAAAAATTTCAACAAAAAATGTATAAGCTGTTGTTTCAGTCTACTTCAAACGAGTCAGATAAAATACTTTCTATTCACAAAACACCTGAGAAAAATTATAACCAGTAAATATTTTGAAAATTAATATTTGTGTAACAATGCTTGAAGCAAAGTGACCACACAAAACAAAAAAAAAGTGTTTGTTTTCTGAATAAAAATGTCACACAAAAAAAAAGACAAAACTTTACAAAATTTACTTCCAAATCAACAAAATAGTTTCTTTTGTCAAAACATACGTGGATCTGAAGTCCCTCATCCCTGGTTTTTTGCCCAATTACTTTAATAAGTAAAAAAAGTTAATATGAAATTTTGTAAAGTTTGTCAAAAACAAAACAAGAATAACAGAACACAGTGACTACACAACAGGCCATACTTTGAGTCTAGTCGTGTGGTGCTGTCCTCTGTGCTTGGCTCATTAATACACTGGAGCAAATCACAGCGAATCTTGCGCAACAACGGGGTGCAGTAGCTCTGCCCAATGTGGAGTCTTTCTTCTTTGGTAATGCCATATTCCTTTGACAAATAGACAGTTTGTAAGAAAAAGCCTTTGTTGTATTCACAGTTACTAATTCCCATACACACTCCCATATACACATTCCCATGAACCCTGATAAATACTGCTGTATGTGAAATAACAATTGTTAAAATTTACCTGTGGAATGATTATGTCTGCTAAAGCTTTTGAACACATAAATAGTTCTTGCGCTCTCTTGAATTGAAGAGTTTTCTGGTTGTGCTGCAGGTCATATTTGATACAATCATAAATGTCAGGAATCTTGCTGATGTCAAAGCGGCCATTCTTTAGCCTGAAGTCTTTCTCTAGTTTAGCCCATCTTCTGATAAGAAGCTCCCAAGACTCTCCATTAAACAAAGCAAGATCTGAATCATAATGGGATAAACAGAAACATCAAAATTAAGGGCAGATCTTCAAGAATCCAGGGAGTGACAGGGGGAACTAAATCACTTTCTGACCTTGTCACACAATAAAGGTCACAATGACAGGGGGAACTAAATCACTTTCTGACCTTGGCACACAATAAAGGTCACAATGACAGTTGATAACTAAATCACATTCTGACCTGTGCACACAAAAAAGGTCACAATGACAGTGGATAACTAAATCACTTTATGACCTGTGCACACAATAAAGGTCACACAATAAAGGTCAAAATGACAGTGGATAACTAAATCACATTCTGACTTGTGCACACAATAAAGGTCACAATGACAATGGATAACTAAATCACATTCTGACCTGTGCACATAATAAAGGTCACACAATAAAGGTCACAATGACAGTGGATAACTAAATCACATTCTGACATGTGCACACAATTAAGGTCACAATGACAATGGATAACTAAATCACATTCTGACCTGTGCACACAATAAAGGTCAAAATGACAGTGGATAACTAAATCACATTCTGACTTGTGCACACAATAAAGGTCACAATGATAGGGGAACTAAATCACAGTCTGACCTGAGAAAATAACCAACACAGAACTACAGGAAAAAAACTAGGCTATACCCAGAGGCAAAGAAATACAGAAGTGCTAATGGGGATGGATGGGACACACCAAGCAAGAACTAACCAGCTATATCACCAGACAGGCATTAGTTTGGAATACCCTAGGTAAGGGTAAAGTGGGTAGGCCAAAACTAACATGGAAAAGATTAGTTTTCAATGAAGCTCAAGCAGCTGGAATGTCATGGTTCGACTTGGGAGAATTTCTCAAAAATGTGTAGAATGGAGATGTGGTTGCAACCCTAGGCTTCACAAGCGTTCCACAGGAATGATGATGATTAAATCACCTCTTTCTAGGCTATCATTCCACAGGAATGATGATGATTAAATCACCTCTATCTAGACTATCCGTAGCTCTGGGTCTTACAGGATAAATGTTTTTGATATTAATATTTCTCTAGAGCAGGGGTTGGCAACCTTTTGAAGCGGAAGAGCCAAAAGTTACAAGTTTCAAAATTTCCCTGGTTTTAAAGAGCCACTAACATTTTTTTTGTTTCAAATATTTTATTTTTTTATTAAGATTATTAGTATTTGTTCAAGGAGCTGGAGAGCCGCATCTTGATATCAAAAGAGCCGCATGCGGCTCGCGAGCCGCAGGTTGCCGACCCCTGCTCTAGAGTAATCTAGTGGTGTGGAGTGTAGAGCTATCATTACAACTCAGTGACTTGCTGGCTGACTGGAGTGACTGACCTCGAGATTTGAGCTCCATTTTCAGACATCTGATCCTGGCAGTGATTTCATTGATCATCTCATGCACTCTGATACACATCTGGAAGGGGTTTTTCACAAACTGCATGGCATTCACAAGGGATATGCTGTTTGTAGCTGCCAACTACTCATCAAAAACAAAACATTTTTACATTTAACAACAGTTAACACACTCTGAAGAATGACTACTAATAGCTAAGAATTGGTAACTTGAAATATAATTAAAAACATCACAGACGCTTGGGTTGATAAATATAATAATTTAATGGTGATACATTGGTTGATCTAATAATGGTCAAATCACCTTATGCAATATTATTCAATTTTAAAAAAATTGTTTTAAAAGCAACTGTTATCTATTAAGTATAAATGGGGCATAACTCACCTTTAAAAAGTCATCCTCAGTAAATTCCCTGTCTTGGTTGAAGATATCTTTTAATTTTTCTTTAACTCTGTTGTTAAAAAAACAGATTACACTTTTAAAAGTGAACTTTGAATACTTTTGATTTAAAATGCCTATATTTAAAAACAAAATTGTAACTATTTAAAACATTTTTATTTTTACGCTCTTTGATGTGTTAGATTACCCATCAATATGCCATTACAGGATGGCATATTACAAAGTTGTGAAAATTTAATAAAAGAAATGTTTTTTTTTATATATTTTTACGCATAAAATGTGTTACTTTGATGTGTTCGATTAATATGCCATTATTTAAAAACAAAGTTGTGACTATTTGAAAAAGAATTGTGACTTTTCCTTACACAATCTGGTACTTGGATGTGTTTGACTCCCCATCAAGTAGACCATTGGTGTTGGCACTTTTCACCATCTGTACAACAATAGGTGTCAGCTCTCCTTCTAGGGCCAACAAACCCTACCACAACAAAACATTTCTTTTAAATACATCAGCATTAGTCAACAGTAAACAAACCTAAACAATATTTGTATAATTATTAATTACGAGAAAAATGGCCCGTTGAGGAAGGGTACAACGGGCGCTAGGCTGATAGTGCTGGCTCTTTTCTCTAAACTAAAACCAACCCACCCCCCCACACACCACCCCCACCCCCCCACCACACACCACCCCCCACCCCCACCCCCTCTCCACCCCCCCCCCCCCCCCCCCCCCCAAAAAAAAAAACATGTCTACCGTCCCATTCAACGAAATATAATTATATACTTTTTCCAGTGTCCGCTCCCTCCCAGAAAATTCTACCCCCCGCCCCCGAAAATTGCAAGTACCCCCACCCCTCTCCGGGGAGGAAAAAGTCTGAAAGAAACACTGAAACCAACACCCCCCCACACCACCCCCCACCATCCCCCCCACACCCCCCCCCCCCCACCCCCCAAAAAAAAAAACATGTCTAGCGTCCCATTGCAAGAAAACCACTTTTTAGATTAGACACATTAATTAGGCGGTAATTTTATTATACAGTATCGATGAGGAAATTTCTTTTGAGTTGGGGAGGGGGGGGGGCTCAGACGTTCTTACGCGGGGGTGGGGCTTCGCCCCTACCCGAAGAATTGTATGAAAGAAACTCTTCACGCAAACCACTTAGATTAGACCAAATTGCCTTTGTATTGAATGTTTACTCGATAATCAATGACGTCATATTAATGTGTGCACTATCCGGCTTGAGATTATTTTCTACTCTGTGCTAAATGTGTCGACGTCATACTTCGTTTTTCGAATTACTATGCATGTTTTTATTTTCCTTGTGTTTTCTCTAGAGCGTTCTTGTCAGATAGATACATAGACAGACAGCGAAACTATTAGTATTAATATTTTAAAAAATTATTTAAAAGGAATATATTTTTTTTAAAAAAAGAGAAGGTTGAATTAAGGTTTAAACATCAACAAATAAGAAAAGCGAAGAATTATACTGAAAAGATAAGAAACAAAATTAAAAACTGTTTTATAAAAATCATTAAGTAGCAAAAAAAATGTTAAAAGATTGTGTTTTAGAATATTCTCTAAAAAAAAAAAAAAATTTTAAAATGCTATCCTTTTTTTAAAAACAAATATTATAGCAAAACTTAAAAAAAACGACAGATAGAAATTCAATGGGTGTAAGACCTTAGTAAAAGCTGCAGCTGTCATCTGCACCCTGCCCTCATCTGATGCATAGATCTTCAAGTCATGTCTGAAAGTGCTGTGCAGCCTCAGGAAGCCCAGACCAGGAGCCTCAAACTGACCTATAAGAGTGAGGTCAAGCTTGACATAATTTTTTTATCACTTTAAAAGGAAAAGTTTTTTTTTTACACTAAACATTGAGAATCAAACCTTGACCTCCTGGGTATAAGGTCCGAAAAGCTTTCCCCAGGTTTTCGGCTTGAATCCTGCCTGCAGGAGTCAGCTCCCCTCCCCATTTTAAAATGAGGACAAGTGAAGGATCGCGTGGTGAATCATCTGTAAATAATAAAAATATAGTACATAGAAACTTGTTTCAGTGCGTAATAATAAAACTATATAATCCTACCTTTAAAGAAAACTATACAATTTATATATTTAAGATTTTTTTTTTCTTTATTCTTTTTTATTCCTAGGTATATCAAGCTTCCAGCTGAACATTTGATAAAATATTTTAGAAGCCTAGATCTTTATCTTATTCTTTCTTTAAAGAACTAAATAACCAACAAACAATAAATGAACCCCTTAAAATTTCAGGAAAAAAGTTGTGTTTTTTTAGAACATCAATGACAATATGATAAAATGTTTTCACATTTAATAAATTTTTTAACTGCTCTTCTAAAGAACTTTAAAACACAAAGGTTAGTGATTTCTCACAATGAAATTAGTTGAAAGCATTCTCAGCATTACACTCAACTTTCTAGTGTTTTTAAAATTCTAGTTTTTAAAAAAAAAATCCTAATTTTTTAATAGCCAAGCATTATTAACAACAAAACAAGGAAGAAGAGAGAGAGGAGCACACATCAACTACTTTAGCAAACAAAAAATGTTTTATTATTGATGGGTATGGGAGGGAGGAATATAATGACAAAGGTAAAGGTGAGCACAGATAGTGTAGGACGTAAGGATCGACCATTAGCTATAGCGGAATTGTGGAGGTTTTCTGGTATGGGCAGGAAGCAGATTTGGTTCATACAAACAGCAGCTGAGCTGAACAAAACAGGACTACAGTTTCTTCTAGACAGCTTAGCAGAACAAATACAAAATCAAATTTCTTTCATCCTAATCACATTTTTTGCTAAACAAACAAAACGAAATGAAAAGGTTTAAGGAAATTAGCAAAAATCAACTAGTTATTATAAGAAATTAAGCATTTAAAACACAAAAACAAATACAGAGAAATTTCGCACATGTGACTAGTCTAAAAAATAATTATAGAGAAAAGCACATAAACACTGACGGCTGTTTTAAAAATTGTTTGGATTCTTAATGTTTCAATCATCTCCTGGTGATCAGACTGCTATTTCAACAATTTTTCTTCAAACAGGTGACAATTTATTACCTCCATCCAAGTATCGAATAAGGGAATTAATTTTTTAAATCACTAGAGAAAAATCGGACATTAACTGTAAACATAAACTTAATCAAAAGCTTCAAGTTACTTTTAAAATGTTCAGGTAAACAAATTATTGCTTGTCTTTTTTAATCTGACTGCCGACCCAGAGGATTAAATGGAAAATAATCTATTGTAGAATATAATTCTGATTAGCTCTTTTCTTATTAGCAGCCACAATTTCTTGTCAAAAAAACCTTTATAATTCCTAACATCATATTGTGTTTATCAGGCATTTAAGACATATAAATACAGGCTCTTTACAACAAAAAACCCAGAAATTAAACAAAATAAAATATAGC
Source organism: Physella acuta (assembly GCF_028476545.2). Taxonomy (NCBI): domain Eukaryota; kingdom Metazoa; phylum Mollusca; class Gastropoda; family Physidae; genus Physella; species Physella acuta. Next base: position 75,187 of record NW_026732160.1, on the reverse strand, counting down.
TTAAATAAAAAGTTCACAACTTTTGAAGAAAGCAACTAATCCATTTTTTTTTTGTTTAGCTAGATAATATTTAGTGTGATTATTACACAAACTGGTTGAGTAAAAGCAATACGGAAAAAAGGAGAGGATCTATTCATGTCTACTCAGCAATTCAAAATGGACAAGAAAACTACTGGACAAAAAAAATGTCAATGTAAACAAGTTTTTTTTATCCATTAAAGGTTGAGCTGGTGGACTTCAGGAGGGGACAGAACATCCAGTTAATCAGGTGGGATGTGTGGGTACAGATGCTCAGATTAAAAAAAGTTTTTATTTAGCTAATTTAAGTATTACGTGTACATAAGTGTGTGGTTGGTAGCTTTCAAAATGCTAGCTGTGCGTTTTCTATATTCATTAATGTAACATGTCACCCTTTGCATGATCTAAAATACAATGCTTTGAAAAAAATCTCATTGGAAAATCATCATCTATAACTTAGAATAAAAAAAGGCTCTTGCTTTAACATACTATATAACCTGGTGCTTTATACTTGTCACATATAAATATACAGAACCCATCACAAATCAAAATTATGCCTATCATTTGTCACATAAAATACACAGCATCTATCACAAAACAAAACATAGACACCTAGCATTTTGTCACGTAAAAATATATACACAACCCATTACTAAACAATAAAACAATGATGCCTATCACATTGTCACATAAAAATGTATAGACCCCCAGTACAGAACAAAAGACAGTGACACCTATCATCTAAATTAACACAGATAACCCTATGTCATAACCTAGCAAGTCAGAATAAATTTTAATTTGTTAATGACAACATCTATTTAACTATAAAACCCATTTAATTTTTTTTAATTAAACAAAGTGGTGAGTAAAAATAACGGACTGATTAAACAAAAAATAAACGAAAAAAAGCTTTATTAATTTCACCTAAAAACAAAATCTTGGCTATAAAAAAGAAACCAAATTGACATTTAAGAGCTAAAAGTTATCAGCAGCGTGCTGTTAACTGCAAGGTAGTGATGACACGCTCACACATGAACACACTCAGACACAAGCACGCTCAGATGTGTACCTGCTAAATCTAAGGTCACCTGGTCTTCCCAAAATGAGCCTGCAGAAACAGAAACTGGGTTTTAAACAACAACACCTGCACCACTGGACAAGCTAACACCTCCTCCCTCCACTTCCTAAACCATTAGGTTTTTTTTTTCTCAAAATATAAAGCAGTAAAACTAAGAGAATTTTTTTTTTCAAAATATAAAGCAGTAAAACTTAGAGAATTTTTTTTTCAAAATATAAAGCAGTAAAACTAAGAGAAATTTTTTCAAAATTTAAGCAGTAAAACTAACAGAAATCAACCTTAAGTCTACATCATCCACCTCCTCTCTTTACCTTTTAAGACAAAATATCGTAAAAACAAAAAGTTAAACAACGCATGCATGAAAATTTGAAAAAAAAATTATTGATAACTAATGGGATACACAATTATTTTTTTTAAATGTTATGAATGGTAACTTATGGGATATACAATATTTTTTTTTGCATGCAGATATTTTTTTTCTACCACTGTATACAAGGTGCAATCATCAATACTGTTATACTAAGGTTTAGATACAGATATTTTTTCTTTTTATTGAGAAGAGACGGATTTTTACTGCTATTTAACTTCCTTTTTCAAAAAATAGAAAATCTTTTCGGGTGTTAAGTAACATTTGAAAATATCAACCAGCAGCCTAGCTTTCTATAGATTTTATTTTAGAAGTTTAAACACTTAACTAAGGTTTTTATGAGTTCTTATAAAATAATATGCATATAATTTAACCAAGCTTATCAAATTAGTTTGTTGTGGTATCTTAAACAACCAGCACTTTAGGATATTGATATGGGTCAACTACCGACAAAAACATGACTTGTAATTTTAGATTTTGAAAACTGATTATAGGAAAAAAGGAATGCACTGGTGTTTAAGATACCACTGAGGTCAAAGGTCATATATTGTATCATCTGGTTGGGCTGGAAGGTTAAAAAGTTAATAGGTCAATAAATATTCAACATTTCAAACAATTCATCTCATACTGTAAAACTTTTGAAAAGTTAATAGGTCAATAAATATTCAACATTTAAAAGAACTCAATCTCATACTGTAAAACTTATCAAAACTGTCCATTAGTTAATTTCAATATTTAGTTACTGTAAGACACGTAAAAAAGAAATTTGATCTGGCAGCCAGTATGGTAAGTCATACAAATGGTTGGTAGGAGCAGACTAAGGTGGTATATAGGATGTGTCAGTGGAGGGGTGGGGGTAAGTGGGAGGAAAAATCATAAACAAATTTCTCATATATCCTTATTTTTATTTAGGTAAGATTTTAGATGTTATTATTTGTGAACGTCAGCAACTGAATTTTCAATAAACTTTTAATTGAAAAATTAAAAATATAACAATATTTTGTAAGCTAGCGTCAAAGGACATGATACACCAAATGTAAAGGGCATTCAAACATTGTGGGTACGAGCGGCAACAACAAAGTGGCCAAAACAAAATAAAAAATTAAGATAGACATGCCAGCTAGTACAGCCAGAGCAAGAAGCAAAGTACTAGAAAAAATATCAGACAATTTGATGACCAGGTTGGTAGTGAAAGTCTGATGCCAAACTAGACAATGAAAGTCTGATGTTGCACTTGACAATGAAAGGCTGATATTACATTTGATAATGAAAGTCTGATGTCAAACAAGAATGATGTCCCACTTGAAAACGAGCATTATATGTCATGCTTACAATTAAAGTCTGATGTCACGCTTGACAATGAAAGTCTGATATCACATTTGATAATGATGTCAAACTAGTTAATGAAAGTCTGATGTCAAATATATACAGAATAGTTTGATGTCAAAAATAGTAAATTATTATTTCGTTAATTGCTGAGCTGCAGAGCTGCTAATAAAATTTTCTATACTTAGGAAACATAAAGCCGTATCCCTTTATTACTTTTTCCGTTTTAAATTTTTAACAAGTCCTGAAACTGAGACTTCAAAGCTAAATATAGGTATTATAAATTATTTAGATAAGGAAATTAGTGAAATATTGTAGGGAAAGGTGGTGGGGAAAGAAATGGAAATAAAACAATAACTGAAAGTCTGTTTCTATTTGGATTTAAAAAAAGCTGATCTTTCACTTTAAAAAAGAGGTTTGATTAGAGAAATGTTAGATGTGCACCAGGAGTGCACACAAGCACTCATGCACACATTACAAACCCTCGCTGGAGGAGGCGTGAGGGCGACCAGAAGGCTGGTGCTTCAGCTGTATCTTGCGGTTTATTCCAGAAAATTCATACCTAGGAATTACACAATTGTAAGTGGGAACTTTTTTTTTATTAATGATGAAAACCAACTATTGGTTTTTTTTTGTGTGTGTTTAAAATGAATTACTTTTTATATCTGGTACTTGCACACCTAAAAAAGTTCTGAAAACATCAGATTAAAATAAACTGTTTTCTGGAACTTGAACCTAGTTGTTAAAAATAAAATCAGTACAAAAAAACAAACAAAAGTATTTTCATAACAACCCCAATTGGGATACGGCATTACTCCCAATTTTTTTCATTGGCCGGGATAAAGAGTTTACATACTTTGGTTGTTTTTTTTTAATGTTCTTTTTTAAATTAAAAGATATAGACAACTCTGAAAATCAATGGGAGTTAAAAATTTGGATTAAAAAGTTTAACAGAAAAAAAATAAGACATAAATATAAAAAAAAGTTGCAATCCTCTTTGGATGTTTCTGAAAATCAGAAAGAAATGTCTTAAGTCAACAAACTGCCAGACCAGATGACACATTAAATGCTCTGAAAGATAAAGAAATGTCAAGGTCAGCCTTCTGCCAAACAAGATGATACATATGATGCTTGGTGATCAACTATTTAAATACAATTTTGGGGATTTTCATTGAACTCTTTTTCTTAAACTTAGTTGTTTCCCAAAGGAAATGTAAGACAGAAATATATTTCAATTCACTGATTGCACATTAATCAAATATTGATAACACTGGGGTTTTATTTCAACAACTAGCAGCTATCCTATGAGGCATCTAACACAAACTAATTTTAAAGCATGCTGGCTTAAAAATAAAGTTCTCTTTAATAGTAAGCATATCTGGTGAATACTTAGATGAGGTGTTGTGTGCAGTTTTGACTATTCTGATTATTATTTTAATATATCTGTAACTTTGCTTTAAAGGTTGCTTTTATTCTTTTTAACCATTAATGTCCCGTAACGCCCGCTGCCGCCCGACACCGTTAATGTCCCGTAACGCCCGCTGCCGCCAGCTTACAATACGCATAGAAAAATTAAATTTGTTTTATTAAAATTTGGCCTACAAATCCTAATTTTTAACTAAACAGGAAGTCGGATAGTTTCAGCATCCTTTTCCGGTCTTCTAATTTCAATGGCGCTTTTGAAAGATAAAAAATTATAGTTTCTTTCCATCTCGAAATTTTAGACTCATCTGTCCAATTTTTAGTTGATTTAATATTAAAAATAAAATAAAATAATTCCTCTAAACATATCTAGGCATGTATTTTATGAATTATATATCTTAAAGATAATCAAATTGATATTTAACTGTTAAATTCGATGCATAGTTGTTTAGACAAAAATAAATAAAGTTGACTACCGAAAATGACCTGTTTTGAATTTTCTCCGACATTTTTTATTTTTATTCTGTACTTGTACCGAATATAATATATTCTATTTAATACTGTTGGAAAGCCAGGTTTATTCCCAACATTAAGCAGTAGTTTTTATCTTAATTTTCAATTTCATTTAGACAAAAACAAATATTTTGTGAAACTATTCACTTGATCATACAGAGTTATGCTCCTTACATTGGGCCGTCATGGGTGGAGTTTTGGTAGAATGAATGGGACATTAATGGTTAAGCAATATTTTGTCTTTATAGAAAATAATACAAATAGATCGCAGAAAGAATATATATGCAGTAAAGTTAAGCAATTATGTATATGATGTTTCATTTTCTGAAGTCTTTATACTCTTAAAATATCTGTTGGTGCAAAGTTATTGCTTACTTAGCTTTCAGAAATAGAAATTGATTATAAAAAAGAAGTTGCAACAAAATAAACAGTGGCAGTTAGTAACGAAGCAGTGTAACAAAAAAAACTTACAGCCCTGTGCTATTTGACTTTTACTATATTTGCAGGCCAAATTATATTCTAGATTTATTTGCAGGCCAAATAATATTCACTATTCTGGCTATATTTGCAGGCCAAATGATATTCACTATTCTGACCACATTTGCAGGCATAATGATATTCACTATTCTAGATATATTTGCAGGCCAAATGATATTCACTATTCTGGCCATTTTTACAAGCCAAATGATATTCTCTTTTCTAACATATAAGCTGCCTCCCTCACCAACAGATTTTTTCCCTAACAAGATAAGTTTAATTTATTGTAAGCTTTGTAAACATGCATAAAAAATGAATTATTAATTTGCAAAACTTTAGGGTTTATTAAAAAACCAAATTCATATTTTTTTTCTTCAATTTTCTTTTATTCTACTCCCACCTATGGAATCTAATGATACCAAGGTGGGGAAGGATTCACTGAGTGTCATCCCAATATCTACACTAGCAGCCACCACCATCTGCTTCTGTGTGGATTAACTACATCATGCAACAGTCCAATACCAGGATCATAGAAACAATGTGGATAACTAATGAAACCCCGGATACATCCATGTTAGCTTGCACATACACACCTGACCAGATAGAAGCTGCAACAGAACTCACACACGCACACACTACATTCAGAGAAACTAGCTGAACTTTAAACATAAGAAAATGAGTGACACAGAAAAAAAAGAAACATCAACAAAACACCACATGAAAATGTTGAACTGAATGAGAAAGACAATGAATGCAAAAGGCTACTACAGTAGTGAGATATATTAACCTCCACCATGTTATTTAAAGCCAGAAAAAAATGCAGTTACAAAAACAAACTGAAACATGATACTTATCAGAAAATTAATACTAAGATTACACCAAAAAAAAATTAAAATATTAAATTTCTAAACATAAACCCATCAATATTTTAGGTGTTTTTTTTTAAATTAAGAAATTTATATGAATAACCTGTAACTGCTTATTTTGTAAATTTAATTACAAAAAGAAACAATGGAGAAAGCAATACAATGCGGTGTAAAACAGAAATATATAATGCACAAAGGTTGTTAATGGATTCTATGTGAACAAACCTATTTCATCAGGGGAGGCCACCCCTTGTTCTGATGAATCGCTGACATCTATAGAGAGTGTAGTGAAGAAATAGAAGAGATTAATAAGCTACTCTAGAGAGAAATGCTGAATACAATTACTGAACACATCACAAAACATCTCAGGTGGGAATAACTGTCTGGCAACCAGTCTTTGCTAACTAAAATTAGTATCAAATTTTGCCATGATTAAAACATTTTAAATGTTAAACTAATGCAAAGCATTTATAATTTAAAACTCAGTTTGAAACTTTACATATGAAAAACTGCAACATTAACAAAAAAAAAGTACAAATATGTGTATAAAAATGTAACCAAGAATAAAAATGTTTAGTTAAATACTAGTTTAACTAGACTATACCCTTCCATTAATATCCAATGACCATAAGCTTTTAATTTGATTACGATTTTTGTGTGTGTTAAATATATGATTGGTGGCCATCTCCTGAATATTTCCTTTAGATTTCTTATTTATATTATATAATTTTCCGTGCATTATGTTTGGTGAATAAAAATTCAATAATATTTGACTTTATGTATTATTTTGTGCATTATATCAGGAACTTAAAAACCACTGAATGCTTATTGTTTTTGTCTTTCAGCTATTATGATTTTATTCTTATTAACAGTTACACTAATGGCTTTTTAAATATCTATTCTACCATCAGCTGGTATTAACTGATGAAATTATTATTTACAATAAAATACAAAATCATGCAAGTATACAAGCTTTATAAAAACTGGATGGACGTGGTACTTTATTAATATCAATAGTTTCTTCTACCCCAACTACTATTTAAAATACTTTATAAAATTCTTTATACCAATCAATATCTATACTTTATTATTGATCATGCTGTCAACAATTGTTAGCATATTTTTTTATCATGCAGTAAAAACAACAAAAACTTAAAAATCACCTGGAAATTATTGAAACAATAAAAAAGTAGTGTTGATAGGAAGTTAAAGTGTTGATGTGTTTTTACCATTTATAAAATAGTACAATAGTAAAAAAAAACAGCCATCAAATAACTAAGTGTTATACAAAAAAGAGGACAATAGTAGTATATAAATTTGAAACAGAACAATTAAAAACAAAAATGGTTTAGCCACAGGACATACAATAACAAGTAGAAACATTGTAACATGCACCAGAGATTATGTTTTATCAGTTGATAATCAAGATAATATTCAAGCAAACGTGCTGCGAAAAATTATTTATTTAGGCCTACTTGTGCATATGTTTTTGTTTATGTTATAGCATTCATATTAGCATTAAAATGCAGTAGGGCCTATATGTATTACACACTTTCAAGACAAATTTAGTTAATGAAGACGAATATAGTGTTGTGTTAAAAAAAATTCAAAGTGTTGATTAAATTTTTAAATGAAAAGCAAAAAATACTGAATACTTGAAAGTAATTACACCTGGGCCTGAATTAAAAAGCTCAAGATATTAAAAAATTTTAAAAATAAAAATGAAATAAATTTCTACAAACAGTACACACCCTCCTCGCTAGATGATTTCTTTGGCCGACCCATGGGCTGGTACTTTAACTGGACTTTGCGGTTAATGCCAGAAAAATGGCCATACCTGCATTACAATATTCAGTTAAAAAGATAAAATGAAGGTTTATATAATGGAAGGGAATGAAGGCTGCCCTGTACAGTACAAACCTGTATGGATAAAAAATCAAATGAAAACATTCCATCTTCTACTCACCAATTACAATTTTAGATAATGGTAGGATAATTGAGGTTAGTTTTTGTATAGTTTGAAACTTGCATGCAGAAGTACATAATGTACCTATTTAGTACTTTAAGGATTAAAGAAATTTGTATTTAACAGGTATGTATCTTTGACGTAATAATTCATACACAATAACCCTTGTTTTAATGTTATTTAAATATATAGATTCATTTTTAACAGAATTTTTTATTTCTGCTTCATTTTACCCTTTGGTTTAGATCTTTATAAAAGTTTTAAATTTTTGTAGAAAAATTAATCTCTTGTTTTTTTTTTGTTTAACATAAAGGCATTCTCAATTCATTTAAGACAGTCTCTTTCTTCAAAAAATTCTAGGCTATTAGGCTGTCAAGTTAAAAATATATATGTTATCAGGTAAATAAGCCAATAGTAGACATATGCAGCAGATCATGGAAGCAAATAGAGGTGCGGAAGGGTGACTTACATTTCTAACACAAGCTTCAGCTGGTTTAATTTTGCTTTCTTTTCTGCCACTTCTGGGTCTGCATTGTATTGACCTTCAGCAAGCAAATCTCTGACAATGTCAAGGACTTCTTGTAACTGTTTTGGTTTCTTTAGCTTCAAGTGACCAGTTTTATAGCCACCGTATTTCTCAAACAGATCAAAAAACCTGTGGTTACAAGGAAATCAATAAAATCTTTAATGAGATCACAAATTAAAACAAAAATTACATTCTTTATATAGGCTTTTTTTAAATATTAAAATTAAATGAACGTGAATACCAAGCTTTTTGCAAGAAAAGCCCAATTTAAAAAAAAAAAAATTTCATGCTATATTCTTTGCTAACAGCAAATATTATATAATCTAATTACCTCCCTTAAACAAAAAAGTATGTAATCATAATTTGACAAAGCTATATGCACATAGAAACATTGGGTTTTTTTTTACATACTTTCTATTTTTAACCTCCATTTTCATTTTCTGTTTAGGTGTTCTGTCTCCGTGTCTAATGACAGCAATAACACATCTCAATTCCATCCTGAAGATTGCAATCATGAAGTTATATTTGATGTTAAATGGTTACAGAAAAAGCAGTTTTTAATAAACAGAAACAAAACTAAAAGTATATAATATAGTATATGGCTAGTAAGAGTTCATTCAATTCAAGTAACTTAAACACATGTCCATATTGATTAAAATGGATTCAGCAATGTGAAGAATATAAATATAATAAAAAACCCATATTCATTTGTTTAGGAACTATTTAACAAAAAAAGGTTTCTTTCACGGCCTGTCAGTCATAATGACCTACTCAACTACTTGGCAATAGCATCCTTCTGAGCATTCTCAATCAATTAAGGTGAATTATTTGAATTAAAAAATTAAATGATAGTTTTACGACTCACATAGACCCGGATGTTGTCTGAACAACTGGAATGTCTTCTGGGGCTGTACACATTGGATAAGGTATATGTAGTTGGGGGCAGCATGCTCTCATCACTAAGGTTCTAAGGAAATAAAGTTCATGTTAAATAAAAAAATTCAAAAGTATTTTATTTTAAAACATGATTTAGCTAATAATATACAGATACCATTTTAACCAATTTACTTGGCTAGGCATGGTGCTGACCATACAATTCCTTCTTTTACAAAAAGGTAAACTACTTAATTTGCTCCTAGAAATCATCATGTCTAAAAGCACATTTTACTTTGATACAATTAAAGTACAGATAAACATGGCCAAGTATTTTTTCCTAGCATCAAATGTGGATTAAACAATTTATTGTTGTGTTAATTGCTTGGGATGTTAACTTATATATTTCTTACAAATAATTATTTTTGTAAACTTACCCTAAAATTTTAGCACAGTCGTCATAATATTTGCTGGACGTTTTTACAAAACTAAACCCATTCACATCACAAACATAATGTTGTGTATTCGCCCTCAACAAGTCGAAGCCACATACATTTTGCTGGGAGGAAAAGTAATTTTTAATTTAATTTTATCCATAGTTTGATATATTTAGTTTGTACAAAAAATGATTGAAAGAAAAAAAGTTACCTTGAAAACTTTACACACATTACGAGCAATCATTTTTTCCCGGTTACTTAATAAAACTGGGTATCGAATTTCTTTCCCATCTTGGTCCCGTTCAACTTTCCCATCAAGTGCTGGAGACTTTCTTGCCTCAGCATGCTGATAGTCAGGACCGACAGTATACACCTGTAAAATGAACACGGAACAATGAATAAGCTATTCCTGAGATTGTAAAACAAACCCTGCGCAATAAGATACATTGCCATAGGTTTTAGTGTAAACATGCTTTAAAAAGTTAAAAAATAAGACTTAAATTATTTAACTACCTTTACATCTGTGCCATCAGTTGGCATAAAATCTTCATACAGATAGGAACCTTTGCTGCGCACACGGCAGAATCTAGAATAAACACTGCTGCGATCTTTCACCTGGAAATTGAGATTTAATCCTCATGTATTTCCTTAAACAAGCAATCAATAATTTATAGATTACACCAGAGAGTCTGGTAACTGCTGTCTTTCACATACTCAGAAGTATTTACCTTACGAAATAGCCTAGTACTTCCACCCCCTGCCTGAACAGGAAAATATATATAGATGTTGTGGTCTTCAGCATCAACTGGCTTCTCAACAAAAGGTTTCATAAATAAATTGCCATTGACTTCAATAGAATCTTCTGTCTCCAGGACATGACCTAGGGTAACGCAAACAAGCATTGAAGAAAGCTAATAATAACATGTAAATAACACACAAAGATCTATTTAGACAATAGTTTTTAAATAGGTTAATAGAAATCTGTTGTAATCTATTTTGACTAATATCACATAAGTAAGTTAATTAGACCTAATGTATTGCCAATGAAAGCTTACAATCAGGATCATTCTCTCTGTCTAGGACGGCATATCTTGGATGTGGGATGTTATTTTCCTTCATCATTGCATAAACTTTGCGTCTAAATAGAATATAATTTTACTGAACAACAAAATAAGAACACAGCATATAACAACTAAAAATGCATACAAATTCAGAATATCAATAAATCTTGCAAATTTTTAATTTTATTTTCAGAGTATGCCCAATTCTAACACTATGAACTAATGTCATACTCTCAAATACTTTAAAAAAATAGAACTATTTAAGTTTTCTCAATTTTAAAAACAAACTAGAAGTTGTTTGACCACAATGTGGGTGGTTTATTTGTTTATTAATTAAAAAAAAATACCAACTTAAAATTAATACTTTAATCACTTGCCTGTCTTGCAGAGTATACTGCATTTCAAGGTCATTTACAATAAAAGGGTTACGGAGATTCTTGTAAGCAATGGCTTTTTCTAAAGGAAAGCCATGAGAAAAAAAAGAAACAAATCCATTGACTATGGGCCACTCTTCAATTGGCTTGTTCAGAATTGTGTCCTCATCAAACACAATCACCTGCAATTCAAGAAAACAAAAACAAATAACATTAAGTTTTATTAGGTAGCACTAACAACAGTTTAAAAACAAATACAAACAAGTTACAATAACTAGTAAATTTGTAAGAGAAATTTTTGAGCTACGGTAAATGTAACAGCCGCAGTGAGCTTACCTCGAGCCTCTCAAAATTGTCCACTAGCCGTCGTATGATCTCATTCATTGGTTTGGAATGTGATTTCTTAGCCATGGCACAGATGCCAAGGACAACTTTGCGATTCTAGAACAAAATCATTGAGAACATGTAATATAGACAATCTTGAGTTAAACATTGTGAACATGTAATATAGAAAATCTAGAGTTAAAAAATGACTATTAAAGTAGAACAAATGTATCATAACAGCAAAAATGTTGGTGATTATTAAGAGATTATGTTTTTAAGTCTGATTGCATGCATTAACTGACATTAATGACTACAGTATCATAATTTGTAAATGCAAGTATTTAAAATAGCAAGTATGTGTTCTGAATAGAATAGTTTAAAAACAAGAATCAACAAGGATGGCAGATTATAATAACAATTAATGCACCTCTATTTTATTTTTCTATACTAGACAGAATTTTTACTCAGATTCATAATAGATAATAAAAAGATTCCAAACTGATTGTAAAAACTATTTTAATACTTACACTGTCCTCTTCTTCGAAGTCCATTGCTCCTAAAATCCTCTGCTGTAAAGGCAGATTGAGACATTTTGCTGGAGGTAAACTTTTAAACTCACTAGCTGATACTTGAAAGCGCCCCCGTCCCTAAAAAGAAATAAGAAAATTTAAAATAAAACAAAAACAGAACATAAAGTTCAATTTTTTTAAAAATCTAATCACCTCAACTTTTTTTTCCATTATGAAACTTGAAGTTTTTCTCTCTGTGTTAAGCCCACTCTAGTGTCCCTTCTTTTACACATCCCATTTCTTTCACCTAAACCAGTTCTCAGGTACTACTTTTGTTAATACTTTGATTACAGCCTGACCTTCTCATTTACAACTTGACACTACTTCCCTTCTGTAGTTACAAGTAAGGGGAGGGAATAAATTAGAGTGACAGCAGCAGCATCACCTCCCCTCCCCTACAGCTGCTTATTGTAATTTGTCATTTTCAGTAACAAAGCCTTTTAAGAGGGTTTTAAAAATCTTTACACACTTGAATTTTAGAAGTTTACAGAATTGCAAACAAAAATGACTGAGCTTTAATAGGTTATAAAATGTAACATTTGAAATAAGATTATTTTTACACAGCTCCTAAAATAAAATTTGCCTAAATAGAAACAAAATTACAAATAAAATTTTGCTTTATTACATGAATGCCTTAGTAAAGAATGTCACAAAAGGACAAATTATTTCCTTGTTAGGAAAAGTAAGGCAATAAACTGCTCCACTTAGTCTAGGGAAATACTTTTAACACTAGTGTAAACAAAAGAAGTTTATTTGTTAAAATAGAGAGAGAGAAAAAATTGTTTTTTTATAACAACAAATTTTTTTTTAATGAGCTTATTACAATAAAAAAAAAACAGTTTAAAATAGATAATACACCATAATAAAAATGTCATAAAGCAAGTACAGAGCAGATATGAATACACTCATACATATATAGCTAACTAAAATCTAATGCACAGGTAAGTAACAAATACTGAAATGAATCTCCAAAAATGTTTGTAGAGTTAAAAAAACAACATACAAAACATACATAACATAACTGACTTAATAATCCTCACCTGCATCTTTGGTAAAAAAGATGGAAAAGGAAACCAAGTTTTCTTTTCACTATCTTTCTTCGCCCCAAAAGAAAAAAATTGGGAGCCTTTCTTGGATTTCTTGTCTTTGTCAGGCCGTAAATTACCACTGCTTGCCATGGGTACTATGTAGGTAAAGACACAAGGATGCCTCTACTAGCATTTGATAACTGCTTTAGCAATTACAAAGTTATGACTCGTTTTTATGTCCGCATAAAGATGAAGTCAGATTTAAACAGTCATTGTGTGTTTGTTAAAACTCTCTATAACACATTCAACTGAAGGCATACAAGATTGCATTCTCATCTTTGCCTGTTAAACAAAAGAAGAAAACCAAACTGTAACTGTGATAAAAGAAGTAATTAAAAAAAAATGCATGCATCACATTTTATTTTGAGCGCCATATAAAAATATTGTTTTCTAGTGATCTATGATTACAAGATATAGTACAGTATATTTTATCAAAAAAATAGTTTTTAAATAATTAAACTGTATCAATTATTTTATGTATATTTTAAGATGGAGTTTAACATGGAGTTTCAAATTATATTATAATCATATAGCAGCCTGTGAACACGATGACAAACAGCAACAAAACATGCAAGATGAAATAGCCTTGTTAATACTGGCACTAAATATGCATCATAAAATTTCTTCTATGAACCGATGAGAGCAGACACTGGTTTATAACATGGGAAATGTAAGTACTCAGACAGAATTCTTTGTGAAGGCTTTTTCTTTCTATTCTAAATGTCACAATGTATTCACATTTTATAATAACTTGAGCCCTTGACTTGATGTTTTAAAAAAAAAACTAAAATATTCCAGAGTGTTGGTAGTGTATCAATTCATATGGCTAATATCACTCAACCAAAGCTTAAGACCAAGACGCCTAGTAATAATTTAAATTATTATTTTCTTTGACTTGAAAAGAAGGAAATAAATTGTGAGTTAAATCTTTGGACATCCGACCTATTTTTAAAAATGATTAGTTTGTAACATACATTCTGTCTACAAATTACATAACTTTAGTAATGTTTCTTTTAAAATAATTGCTAATTTTCTTGTAATAATTTCAATGAACTATCATCTGTAAAATAAAAATGTAAACCTAATTTTTAAACATCATAAAAAGGCAGATTTGAACAATGCTACACAATAAGTGCCTGCATTAGGTGGTGAAAATAATGTCAATATAAAATAGTGAAAATACTAAGAGGATTTAGATCACAGGATTTTTTAAAAACTTTCTTGATATTCAAAGTAAATACACTAAGGACCATGTCCAGGCAAGATGGTTAATGAGGCAGATGAAGTACAGTTAAAGCAGTTTCTCTAACCTCAGTACTATACATGTCCAGCAGCATATAATCATAATACCCCTTTAAAAATATCTTACTTCTATGTAAAATTTACAATTACTAATTGTAAATCAATATTTGTGTTGAAACATGCAATGGAAAGATTGATAACAGGTAGATAAACCAAGTAGATAATACTAAAGAAAGTAGGGTATGTTGAAATGGTGGAAAGGAAGTTTCAAACTACGCTATTAAACTCAATTTACAGAGCTGATGATCTACAAATTCAATTTTTTTCTTCATCTATATCAAGTTTTCAGGTTAAAATTAGATTCAATTAGGTTAATTAATAATTAGGTTAAAAATTTATATTCTTGTGTTTAATGATATTAGTAAGTTAAAAAAACAAATGTAAAATTATTAATATTATTAATATGTATTTTTAGGGGGAAAAAGATAATTATAATAACTTTTAATAGACTTATCTCTTAAACCAACTGAATGGATGATTATGATACAGAAACTTGTGACTATTTTTTAGATGGACTAGAATTTTCATTACATAATACATTTGGTTGACAAAGTTACAGTTTTTTTTTAAATCTTGGAGTTAGAAGCTTTCTACTGAACAGAACAGTAATATTGCTGGTACCCTGTACTACTTTTTACTTTCTCGTATATACGAAGTATAGAGAAAGTATTGTAATCGTGCAAAAAAAAATCGAGATTTTTACAAATCTCGACGTTTTACACCTCACTGATACGGAAAAACATAATTTTGCAATCTTGTCCGTATGTCTGTGTGTGTGTCTGTGTGTGTGTGTAAACACGATAACTTGAGTACCGTTACAGCTAGGTTGATGAAATTTCATATATAAGTATTTTATCAAAATCGTAGATCCGTATCAACTTTTGAGCGAATTTCGATAACCGGAAGTGGTACTTTTTCTACTTTGAATTTTTCAAAAGCCTATAACTTGAGCACTATTTCAGATAGATAAATGAAATTTGATATATAAGTAAAAGATCTAATTCTCTACCTTCTGTCAAATTTTGAGTAATTTCCGTTGACCGGAAGTACTTATTTACGCTATTTCCGATTTCTCAAAAAACGCATGTAAATTTATAAAGTACTAATAATATTGCGCACTATTATGCACATCTTTATTTAGCGTTCACTTGGTGTGCATTTCTTTTTTCTACGAGATTATATTTTATTTTTAAAAATTTGAGTATTTAAAATGGATTAAAAATCATGTCTAGAAGTCTTAATCCCGAGTTGCCATCCCCCGTAGTGTTATATTTGAATATTCGAGAAAGTTTAGGGGAGATCACTCCCGGTTTATTTGATGTTAAATTCCAGACATCGTTCATACTAAAATTTCAATACATCTAAAAATGAACTAATAATTTGCCTATAGTTGTCTCTCTTAGTTTCAACTGAAGTGATAAAATACTAGCAAATAATTTTTATGAAAAAAATCATAAGGAACATACATCTAGTTATAATATCCTGTAAATGTATAAAGATAATAACTTTAATAGCTGAATTAGCCTAGATTTATTTTAATGGAGCAGAAATGGGCCAAAACACAGCCATCTTTTAAAGAAGATATTCTCAAAAGGATATTTTATGACATGTTTCAATGTAAACAACAGTTTATCATCAGTTTATGTCAACATATGTCAAACTACATAAATACACTAATACACATTTTCAACGTACTCAATCATGCAGAGGGATTTTGAAACTTTCTGTTCAACTAAATAAGTACTATATATTATAATATATTACACATATTTCTGGCAAATCTTCAAGTATTAGTAGTTACAGGACTATTATAAAAAAACTGTTATAAGGATTTATAAGGAGCCCGTGAACTCAATGTTTTAAGTGTCAATTTCAATAGTTATATGTAATCTGAGCAAGACAAGAATTGCATAGCTCAGCAATTGTATGATGATAGACAAAACTAGCATCATTTGTTAAATTTGACAACACCAGTCCTCAACCTTTACTTTCATTACTGCCTCGTTCCCTACATCCACCAACAACATATAAGGCCAATACCACAATGGATTTTTTTCCCCCCACCACTCAGAATACTGCATTTCTTAAAATGTACTAATAGGGTTAAAAGTTTAACTTTTAGATCAAGAAGGGATGATGGTATTGAAACAATGAAGCTGTTTCTTTAATAGTAAAAATAAATCATTTAAAAATGTATAATGCTATAGCATCTTATAGGAAATGTGTAATATCATTACATGATTGTCTCTAATGATCATGATAATTATTAATTTTTTTTCAGGCACAACACTATGTATCTATATGGCCTGACCTATTTAAATGAGATTGTTTATATTATTGTTTTCAGTTTATTTTTAACTCAATGCAACAAGGCCACCACTGTCTGAGGCCATACAAAGTATAAGTAACTGTCACAAAATATTAAAATAATAGCCTATTCTAGCCAGCACAAACTAAGCATGCGGAAGTAGGGAAAAATTTTTCTCTCTTCATTGCAATGTTTTCGATGTACTACAGTTCGCAGTAAATCCTCCCTAACCCTAAAAACCCACCTTAATGCCTCAACCTAACCCTATAAAACTCAACAAAGCTTTTATTTACAAAGAAGAATAGGAAAAAAGCTAAATAAAAAATCTGAGCCAATAGTATAGGATTGGAACCCATGCCACAAAAACAACCTGCCTGATGCACAACCACTTCAACCACACGAACAGAAAGTCATCACAACAGAAAAGTTGAATGTGATGTGCGAAGAATGATTGCGTATGGCCCATGCCCATACATATTTGTTCTGCCTAGCCCAGGGCCTTGAGGAGGCGTGGTGGTATGCAGTTTGCTCTGCAAAGCCACTTAATTAAATAATTAACTTCAGAGACAGACAAGACAGGAGCACACAACATTGCAGATAAAGAGGAAATTCCTGGAAATGGTGCTGGGTTAGGCACAGATTGCAAAAGGCACATGAAAACCCACAGGGAATGCAAAACAGGGTTACAAAGATGGAAATGGAGTCTTTTCCTAACTAAAGAAGACTGTGGTGACTGCAAAATACACATCTAGGGACTGGACAAAGAGGAAGATTGACAATTAAAGTCACTAAAATTATTTTATTATTTTTTAACGTACATGTATTGTTAAGCTACACTATAACCACAGAAAACTAAATCTAGAATAATCTAGATTATTCTAGATTAAAATCTAGATTTCTAGATTATCTAGATCTAGAAATCTAGTTATAATTAATTTTAAATTAGGCCTGGGATTAGGCCATATACTGCCAATAATCTATATATATAATTCTCTTCTTGGAGACGTTAGAAAACAAGCTGTAAACGCGCCTTGCAGTCCTCTCTCTTCCTCTCTAGGAAGTCTGGTGAGCTGTGGTTCACGCTAAATGTTTACAATCGTAGAGCCGGGTTTAGTGACGGCTATTAGGGGCAGATAATTTAGTTTGAAACGATTTTAAACTTAGGGGAGGTAGCTAAGAGGGGTTTGCTTTCACGGGGGGGGGGGGGGGTGTTAGGGGTTGGGGGAAAGGAGGAGGGGGGGGGGGGTTATCATCCTTAACGACTTACTGATAGTGTTTTAAAGTAAATATTAAATATTTCGAAGTGACCTATGGCTAGGGTTAGGGCTAGAATGAGGGTTAGGGGTAGGATTAGGGATAGCGGGTTAGGGATAGGATTAGGGCTATGGTTAGGGATAGGATTAGGCTTAGGGTTAGTGTTAGGGTTCTGCGGTTGTATACACACGCATGCGCAGTACCATCGACAACATCGGCGCGAAGGCAAGTCGTAGTTTCTCTCCATTGCGCATGCGTACCTTATTCCGGCTAGCATCGGCCTAAATATTTTCAGTGACAGCAGTGGTACTGTAGAATTCACAAATTATGAATAACTGAAAAGTAGAAAATAAAACAACTAAATAGCGGCGTATGATACGCCACGGGTGACTGACAGTTCTGATACAGAATCAGACATCACTTCAATGATCAATCAAACAAAATCATTTTATTTCATTTTAATTAGGGTTGTCGGCATCCGCCGAGTTCGCGGTAAAAACATGACCCGAAATCGCCCATTACTTTCTGATACCGGACCCACGAGATTTGGTTTTGCATACTAATAAGTTTTTAATTTATGGTAATTAATTAAGTTTAAAAGGTCATTTCCTAAGGTTAATTAAAAAGTAGAGTGGTTGTCCCTTAGTTTTAATGGCTTTGCGACCTGATTGAATGCTGTCTCTGCTTTGGTCTTCCCTCTGTATCAAGGTTAGTTTCAGATACGTTGGAATCTCGATTTTTTAAAAGATTCCTCTAGATGAGAGTAGATTACTGATCAGACATATCTTAAGTAATTGGAAATGAAATTTGTTTTTGGATATTTTGACTCCGACATTAGTTATACCCCTCCGAACGTAGTCACTGTATGTAGGTCACGCTGCCACCATTGTTATATTTTTTCATCCCCATCTTCCTGCCTTTAAGTTTGATCAACTAATAACAGCATTCTTATGGCATGTGCAAACAAATCTAATTTTTTATTTCAAAATATATTTACATACCCATCTTTAATTTTTTCAGCTCTAGTTCTAGTTTTGCAGAATATGTTTTTCCTAAAAATCCAATTTTGTCAGACTAGACTCTAGACTGACAAGAGTCAGACCTAGATCTAGGTTACCTGTCTGTTGCTATACACTAGCATTGTGCTAACTGTAATTTTAAGTATTCAAGTTCTACTTACCCTTAGATATAGTTATATGCTGAAAATCAGAATCCATACACAATTCACACATAAAAACATTGATCTGATAACTTCATTTCACTTATTACAAAATGGCTTTTATATGGACTCTACTTCACCTGCCCAAAATAACAAGGCAGTTATAGACACATTACAGTGTTCAAGTCATTTACTTTAGATTTCTGACTATGTAGTTCTTTCATTCACTGTATATATATAAAATATTGCTTTAGAAACATTTTCATATTTGCGCAGCAGTTTTATAACAAAATGGCTTAAAGATGGACTCTACTTCACCTGCTCAAAATAATGAGGCAATTATATGCACATAACAGTGTTCAAGTCATTTACTTTAGATTTCTAACTTTGTAGTTCTTTCATTTGCTGTATTTGTATAAAATATGGCTTTAGAAACATTTTCATATTTGCGCAGCACAGTTTTTTGGGGTTATGGGGGGAAGCCAACACAAAAATATAAGTTCTGTATTATTTTTATTAATTTCAACAGCATTTACAAGTTCTATATATCATTCTAGTTAAACTCTGCAAATATGAACAAAATACAACTGCAAGTAAAATAACTATGCTCAATTTATTCAGGTATATTATTAGCGTGTATTACGGCATCGTAATTTCTAAGGGCAACCATTTTGGAAATGGCGCTGACTTCCCTTTTCGCTTTTTGTCCCAGGCTTCCGTCACCGCCGCGCGTGAGTCTAAAAATAGACTAACGGCTTGTTCCAACCGGCATTTCGTTGACGCTCTCTGCCTTTCGGGTTTACTTGACATATTGGAAAATTTTTTGGCGGACGATATTTATTAATTTAGTTTTTCTTTCTTCGGAATATTGCTGTCAAAAATAGAGGTAATTTCATCACTTTTTTTCTATTTGAATTAGATTCCAGTTCTTTTTAAAATTTTGGTAGTTCGACAGAGTTTTGCAAATTTTCTTTAAATTAAGTCTGAAAACGGCTAATTTCCCACCAACAAGTCGTTTAAATGTACCTGCAAAGTCTGAATCGATAGCTTTGTAGCCGCCATTATTTTAAAAAGATTTTTAAAATATTGTATATTTAATAAGTTTTTTAAAAATAGCATTATTAAAAAAAACTATTTTACGAAAAAAAGTAATAAGGTTTAATAGTGTCATTAGGACTCATTAGGTAGATTTAGAATCTAGATCTAGTCTAGATCTAGAGATCTAGCTAGACTAGACCTAGAATTTCTAGAAATTTTAGATCCAGATTAGATCCAGATGATCGTCAAGCTAGACTCTAGACTAGATCTAGATTACTAGGAGAGGCTAGATCACTATCACTAGATCAAGAATCTAGATCTAGATCAATTTATGAAACCTAGAATCTCTAGATTTAATAATAGATCTAGATGATGTAGATTCTTTATTCTATACATATTCTATAGTATAGTACAATTAAGTATAATTTTATAAGCCTAATCTAAATTATTTTAGAAGATCTAGATCTAGATCTCTATTAAAAAATTAATCTAATTTTCTAGATATAGACTCTAGAATCTCTAATCTACTTTTTTTTTTCAGTCTGTGGTCTTGCAGCTCTTTGATAGAAATCTGAGTGAGAAATCATTCAGCCATCGGAATCACGGTTAGATCTTTCTGATAAGTGACAGTACTTTAAGTGATCATAATTATTTACCTAATTATTAATTATAGACTACTTTTGGTAATCCCTTAGTTTAGCGTCGGTTATTATTCCGGAATCGTATAGCAGTAAAAAACAGTAAAACAATGTCAAAGTCTGTCACACACTTCCGGAATTCACCGGAAGTACTGTAAACCATACTTTATTTGGCGTCATCTTTTATTTTTATACAGAATATTTAAAATTTGG
Organism: Physella acuta; assembly: GCF_028476545.2. Taxonomy (NCBI): domain Eukaryota; kingdom Metazoa; phylum Mollusca; class Gastropoda; family Physidae; genus Physella; species Physella acuta. Next base: position 53,990 of record NW_026732160.1, on the reverse strand, counting down.
ATAGATTTATTTTTGTAAGCATTTTTACATTTTGTAATCATTTTTACTATTTTCGTAATCTAGATTTTTTAACTTGGCCTAGCAGCTAGATATCTAGCTAGATCTAGATCTAATTAATTAATGGTCGCAAATCCGCTGCAAGCCAAAAACATTAAATTTTTATTTATATTTATATTAATATATTTTTTTTTAGATCTACTAATTTAAATCTACTATTAGATCTATATTTATTCTTGTTTCCTTTTGTCGATTAAACTTAAAAAATTAAAACATTAATTTACTACAATCGACAGTCAATTTATTTATATTTCAATGGTCAAATAAACCATGGTTTACCGTAACTCTAGTTACCGAGACTCAACAAACATTACCCGATAATTTCCGACGCTAAACTAAGGGATTACCCTACTTTTAATTATAGATCTACCTATTTAGTGTTAAGTAATTAAATCTAGATCTAGTTCTAACTTACCTCTACTCTAAACTCTAAACAATAGTAACTTTTTACTAGACTCACAATTTTAAAAACAAATGGTTTTTTTGTGTGTGAAATAAACCTAGTAGGCCTAGTCTATTTATTTTAAAATAAACCTTATGCCTAGATATCTATATCTAAATTTTCCAAATGCATTTTCAGAAGTTCGAATGAGGAGATGGAGATGGCTGGGCCATGTCCTACGCATGAGCAAAATATGACTCCCCCAACATGGCACTGGAAAATGAAAGAGGGGAAGACCACTGGGAACATGGAGGAGAGAGATGGAAGAAGAAGTGCAAGCTGCTGGCAAGACTTGACATGAACTAAAGTGGCTCGCCCAGGACAGAGTGGAATGGCAGGGATTTGTTGCTGCCCTATACTCCACAGGGAGTGATGAGGATTAAGTAAGTAATTTGTAATAGACTACTAATGTAACAGACTTTTTTCTAACACTAATTGTTTATTTTAGTATACTAAGTCATGACTTGATTCATCAACTTACAGCTATAAAATACAGTTGCACAGAACTTCCTTTATAATTCATATTTTTCTACAATAAGTAAACTAAGAAAAGATACTAAATCATTGCAGAGAAAGCAGACACAGATCCAGTGTTGGAAGAGGAAGTATTTTATATAAAAGAAAAAAAAAAAAAACAGATGTCAAAGCAGGTGTTGGCTGGTGCAGAAACAGCATGAAAGGGTAAGTTATTGATGATTTCAAACATAAAATATGCTAAATTGCAGGTTAGGTTTCAAAGAACAACTGGACATCTTCAGCAAGAGAATTGAGAACCAAGATTGATAGTGTTAAATGGGAGATGGATTTGCTGACAATGACAGAGTATTGAAGGAGATAGATGATGCTTTAAGAGGAGAAAGGGTCAAGATCTCAGTAAAGAATGACATTGTTCATGCAGAGAATCTCAAACTGATTGAGGAGTTTGACTGGGTCATCGACACAAACCAGTTACAGCACAAAATAGACACAGACATTCAATCTCGAATAAAGCAGATGAAGAAAAAGTTGGAAGCTATGGAACGCAGAGATACTGAAAATTCCATCTATGATGTGTTGTCTGGATCGAATGTCTCAGTAAACCATCCCCTATTTTGTGGTGTTGACAGAAGCAGAAACCCTCTTTGTCAAGAATAGTGGGTGGTAAAGACCTGGTTGGTGTCCAGCTGACTGACAAGTGGGAGCTAGATGATCAGAAAGTGCATCGCTATTATGTGAGGATTATTAACAGAGTACTAGCTAAAAAGAACAAGTCTGTTGTCTACACTGTATGCTACTGGGCACCGGATGAGGATGAAGCTGAGGACTTTTGCCTACCTGCTGAATCACTAATAGCTGACTAGATTAGTAGTATCTCTGCTTTACATCCTAATCTGCTGTTAATCCTTGGACAGCATGATTATTAAAAATTTGAGCTTTAAAAAATAATTAATGTTTCATTTTAAATTTGCTTTGTTCCTTTGTTATATATTTTTATGTTTACAGTTACATGCAATGATTGCAATATTTATGTCTTTACAATATGTATATAATTTCTATTTTTTCAAAAGTGCACTAAATTTTTTGTTAAAAAATAAAGGTTGGTATGTAATGACATGGTATTATGTTTTTAATCTTTTTTTTTTTATATTTTACTTATGGTATTCTAATTTGATACACAGTATAGTGTAAACAAATCAAATAACTTTTTTTTTCTTTGCAGATTTTTGTATCTTTCCTGGACTGATGACTTTCATTCAACCTGATCATTTTTTAATTTGCATCAACTAAAACATGTTATATAAATCACTTTGTTGTACTCACACCTTAAACTTAAACCCATTATTACTTTGTTCTTTTCATTGATAATTGAAATTTATATGATTGCATCTAAATCTAATAAATAAATATTTTTTGGAAAGCAAACCATTTTGGTTCTTTTTATTTTTATCTTTTGTTTTAATTTGAAACCAGGTCTTGTATAAGAAATTATACTGGTGGATCTGTCAGAGTAACACCATGTTTGCACTTACCACATGAATACTATACATGTCTAGAAAAAAACAACTTGCAATGAGTAAGCCTTCATATACATGTTCTGATAAAATAAGCTTATGCTGAAGTTTTTTCTCTAGACTTGCGCAATTCACAGTGCAACAACAGTTATTGGAAGTAAGCAGTCAATAAATAAATATATTTATTAGACACCAAATTACATATTAAATGTTTAGAATGGATAAATAATCATAGTGAGAGATAATGGTTCCATTAATTAGTATCACTAGCTTAACTGATGAATTTTTATAACTTACTATAATGTGTTCAAGCAAGGTTAATAATATTGATAATCTATAGGCCTAACTATAAGAAGCAGCTGAATACCTTTGTAGAGGGCCTATATAAACTATATTATAACATTTTCACTATTTTAGACAATGGTATTGGTATGAAATTGTTGGTCATGTAGGGCCTTACACAAATGTTAAAATCTAATAATAAAAAAAAAATATTTTGCTACTACTACATGGTGGTAATTCAAGTTTTCAGTAGGCCTATGCCTAATAATTTATTCAAATATTAATAGGCCTAGCTGTGTATAGTAAATATAATTTTGATGTCTAACTCATAATAAAATACTACATTAACAATTTATAGTAAAATGACGAAAAGTCCGAAAATATAATTTGACGCGTATGACGTCATCAAGTTGTGTACTACCAATATCGGATACACTTTTTTTTTTAATGTAAGAGGAAAAATAATGGTGGCAGGTTAATCCAAATTTTTTATAAACACAAAAATTTTAAAATCGAAATAGGCTAAATAAACTTTTGCTAGACACACACAGAGTATAAAAAGTAGTTTCAGTAAAAAATTACGCGTCGATCGGTATCTTTTCCTCCCGAAAATAACGAATTTTTCAATTTTCGAAATACACGCTAATATTATGACTTGTCACAATTGGCCAATGCTAAAGCAAGGGGATTCCACCCCTCACAAAAAAATTCGCTAAAAAAAAACTATTTGAGCTAGACAAAAAATCTTTTTTGTTTTGTTTTCATATAGTTGAGCTCTACAAGAATATGTAACTTTTATTTTTATATGATGATTAGTGTTTTTTTACCTAAATCCCTATTTTAATCAATCAGATCTCTTCTTCATCTTTTACTTTTTTAGAACTTCAGGGCTCAGAGTGTTCAAATGGACTAAATTCTAGAATATTCTAAATCTATACGAGCATAGAATAAAAAGTAGATAGTTTATAACAGATCATGCAATCAGTAAAATACTATAGGATTAGTATGATTAGTAAGATATAGACCTAAAATGTGTAGTACATCAAGGTTACCCGAATAAATGACTCCATTTTGCATTGTTTATGTGTAAAGATTACAGCTGCCAGATAAAATTGACAAGAAGGCTGATAAATTATTTGGAGCGTTTTGTGCATGTAGCTGTTTGGGTTTCCACGAAATTTCGGTGATAAATGTTCGATTTTATGTATGCATTTTACTGCTACCGCAATATCTCAAAACACGTTTCTAATTTCAAAAGCGTGTAAAATTGTTAGGCCCTAATAAAAAAGCAACAAATAAAATTGCGATGAAAGTGGGGTGAAGGGAGGGTGGGGGGATGAGGGCTTAAATAATTAAGTATGATTAGTATGAATACAGAATAGCCTGATATTTTGCTTACATTATATTAAAATATTAGAGTAGAGATCTACTTGTTTTCTTTTTAATTAAAAGTTATGCGAGGTTTAATTAAACAATAAAATAATACATAATAAAACGGTGTTAACTCTTCATCTTACCTCGACTATATTCTAATATATATGCAATCGTTAATAGATAGCCTAATAAATATTAATAAATAGCTTAAAAGTAAAAGATCTATCCTGATAAAAGAGACATAAGATGTGACTACTTCGAAAAGAGTCGATTAATATATTCAACTACTAGGATAATGTTAACAACGACAAAAAAAATATGTTTTAAAATCAGAAATTCAACATTTAACTGGCAAATAAACTTTCTAACTTCAGAAAACAAAAAGCTTATCTGTAACCTTTGAACCATAACATATTATTATTCGCCTCGATTCTAGTACTGTGGTGTTCACATTACAACCCGAATCTACAGTACACACTACACACACACGTTTTAATTGTTATTTTATATTTTTGGATTAGCTTTGTAAAAATTGTAAATGCCACTTCGCTACTATTTCGATCTTCTATCGCAGCCGTCCAGAGCAGTTTATATGTTTTTGCGTATGAACAATGTCCCATTTGAGAGTAAACCTGTTGCGCTCAGAAAAGGTACACACTACACACACAGTACACTCAACTGTACACAGTGCACACACCACTGTAGTCTGTAGACCACACCCACACTCAGTGTAACAGTAACACTAACAGTCAAACAGTGTTACGAGTGTACTGTGTGCACTCAGTACACACTCGTTACTAAGTACTAACTTACTAGATCTATTACTAGTACAATTTATACTACTATCTAATATCTATATATATAAATCTATATATATAATTCTCTTCTGGGAGCCGTTAGAAAACAAGCGCCTCATTGCAGTCCCCTCTCTTTCTCTCTATCACTATCACCCCCACCCCACCCCCACATTGTCTGGTGAGCTGTAGTCAAACCAAATCTTTACAAAGCTAAATGTTTACAAATCGTAGAGCCGGGTTTCTATTAGGGGCAGATAATTTAGTTCGATTTTAAACTTACAGGAGGTAACTAAGAAATAACTAAGAGGAGGCTGCTTTCACGGGGGGGGGGGGGGGGGGGGTCGGGGTTAGGGGAAAGGGGGGGGTTAGTGTTTTAAAGCAAATATTTTCAGTGGCAGCATTGGTACTGTCGAATTCACAAATTATGAATTAGTGAAAAGTAGAGAATAAAACAACTAAATAGCGGCGTATGATACGCTGCGGGTCGGCTCGTTATATATAATTCTCTTCTGGGAGACACTAGAAAACAAGCTGTAAACGCGCTCCCTACCACCCCCACCCCTACATGGTCTGGTGAGCTGTGGTTCACTCTAAATGTTTACAAACAGATCCGGGTTTAGTGACAACTAATTAGGGGCAGATAATTTAGTTTGAAATGATTTTAAGTGTAGGGGGGGTAACTAAGTGGAGTTTACTTAAACGGGGGGGGGGGGGGGGGAGGAGGGGGGGTTATCGTCCTTAACAAGCTACTTATGGTGTTTTAAAGAAATATTTTCAGTTGCAGCGTTGGTAGTGTCGAATTCACAAACTATGAATAACTGAAAAGTAGAAAAAACAACAACTAAATAGAGGCGTATGATATGCCGCGGGTCGGCTCGTATACTATAATACAACTATATAGCATTATATAATATATAATAATATTATAATTATATATATATTAATATAGTAATTTATTATATAGGCCCTATTTATTATTTATATATTATATATACATATATTATATAATATTTAATAAAGTATAGGCCTACTCACTCTTCTTAGATCAAAGCAATTCATATAATACTCTATGATTAATTTTAAATTTAATAATGATTATTAAATTAACATATAGGCCCCCCCTCACTAGGCCTAATTAATTAGGCCTAATTATAATATTATTTAAATAAACTATAAAAAAATGAAATAACTGTAAATTAAAAAGAATGAGGTTAATGCAAAAAAATAAATAAAAATAACAGTTATTTTTATAAAAAAATCTTATTTAAATCGTTGACACATATTTATTATTATATATTATATAGCCTATAGATTATAGATCTATTATTCAAATACAATTCTGTTATTATCAATCTAATTATAATTTATGCAGGTGAACATTACAGTGATGAATATAAGAAGATGAACCCATTTTCTTTAGTGCCTGCTGTTGATGATGATGGATTTCGATTAACAGAAAGGTTGTAATTATATAATCAAAGTAAAAACACTAAATCAATTGATAAAGTAATGTTATAGGCCTAATGAATTTTTTTTCTAAATAATTTGAGCTAATATGAGTTATCATATTCTTAGTCATTAGTACTAGGATGTAAATAAAATAAACTAGTGATTCGGACCTCATGATCCCTGGAGCAAAGTGAATCTATTTCATGTAATTTGAAATACAATTCACTAGGCTGGTAAATATTTAAAATCCTGAATATGATTGTCATAGCTGGAATTTTAAAATGCTTCTAAACTAGAATCTACAATGGTCATATGTTTTGATGAATTCATTTCAGTATTGCTATTTTGAAGTATGTGATTCGCAAATATGATCTTGGTGATCATTGGTTCCCTCAGTATAATTTAAAAAAACAAGCAAGAGTTGAAGAGTACCTTCACTGGCAGCATTTCAACACTAGAGGTCTATGTGCACAACTCTTTCAACAATTGGTATTCTTTTTTTTTTTTACAATTCTGTAAGGCTATACTGTTTTTGAAACAGGTTCTCATAACGTTTAAGTTTCTTATAAAGACTGAATAATAATAGAAATATTGTATAAAATATTATGAAATATTTATATACAGACATTCAGTCATCTCTATACATATAAACATAATTATATATATATATATATATATATATATATATATATATATATATATATATATATATATATATATATATATATATATATATATATATATATATATATATATATATATATATATACATTTTATTTTTTAATTTAAAACAAATATTTACTTTAAAAATATTGTGTTTCATGTCCGCAGCTTATTATACCTAAAGCCACTGGAAAACCAATTAATCAGCAGGAAGTTGAAAAATACAGGGATAAAATAAAAGTTATGGTTTCACAGTTGGAGTCTTATTTTTTGAAAAATCAATCTTATTTAGGTGGTGGAAGTGATTTATCTATTGCTGATCTTTTTGGTGTTTGCGAGTTAATGCAATTGTATGCCTGTCATGAGCACCATTTGTATGAAGAATCCCCAATTGTAAAATCTTGGATGGAAAAAGTAAAAAAAGAAACAAATCCATACTTTGATGAAGCACATAAAATGGTTTATAGGACTCATGATGTTTATAAGCAAGTTACTTCAAAGCTCTAATTTATCGAAAGTTTTGTAATATATTTTTTTTGCAAATAAAGGCAGGGCGTTTGTTCTACATTTGAGGAGATTATAGTGGGTGTATAAACTACTTCTATTTTCTATTGGTTTAGTTTTTATCAATGCTAGTCATTTGCATTAACTGATCTGGTGAATAAAATGTTTGTTTCACACCACAACTATTTTTCATTGTAATTACACTACATATACTAAATTTTTGTTATAAAATTCCTATAAAAATATTTATTTAAGAATAATTACCTCAAGTAGTGCTAGTTATTTTTTTAAAATTTAAACATTTATTAATTTTTTTTGTTGGATCAATCTCATTTTCTTGCTCTGCTAGCTTGAACTGATTCAGCCACTGATGAGGGTTAGGGTTCAAAACCTTTTCCGTTGTTACGATTTGTGATTTTATAATGTTAATTTATATAAATGTTTTTACATTGTTCTTAAAGTTGTAGTTTGTTAGTGTTGCCAATGACTATTTTACTCAGATTTGCTTGTGTTTTTATGATCTTACATTTTAATCTTCAATTTTGTATCACACTACTATACAGAAAAAGAATTGTATATTCCTATTACTGAATAATAAATCATGATGTTTTGTCGTTTGTATTTCTAGTGTTTTGATAGTTGCTAATTATTATTGTACTTTTTTTTATGTTACTCAAAAAAATAATTTAAAAAACCAACCAAAGTACCAATTAGGCAAAATATAAAAGATTTTATTGGGTGTTTTAATTTTTTTTTACTTCTGTAAATGATGATGAAGGGAAATTTATTTAATAATTTTAAAACTATATTTAACGTTTGGGATGTATATTATATTGTTAGAGCCTAAAAACTGTGCCCCTGAATTTACCAAGGACTTAATACATTACATTGCTAAGTAGGCTTTTAAATTTTGTGAACTTAAAATTTGTGGGACTATTTTAACCAATCTGTCTTACAGTAACCTCTTAGTAAAGCAAATACTGAACACAAAGTGTAGAAATTTTATTATGCATAGTTTATTTTCACATGTAAAATGTGTAGAGTATACAAATAAACAAATTAATAAAGTTTCATTAATTAATGTAGAAATGAAAAGCATAAATTGGAATGAACAAAGTTAAAATTCTTATCACATTAAATTGTATGTACAGTAATAGTAGACACAAAAATCACAAAAAGTGTGTATATGTATTACCTAATAATCTAATATACAATTAGTTATTTTGTAAAATTAGTTTAGCAGGTCTCAAAATAAATGAAAATGTGAAATCATTATGCTGTACTCTTTAAACCATAAAATCAAAAAAGTTACCAATATAAAGTTAAAACAAAATCATACATCTTCCTTTAGATGTGCCTCATACTTCATAAAAGCACTACATGGTGCATTTTTAAAAATGTGAATGCCTTCACTTAGGCATCTGATCATTTTTACTGATCATTACCACAGAACATATATGTGTATTTCAGAATACACTATGATAATTTAATTGTTATCGTTAAAACATAGATACAACAAACCTACAAATCCAATGGCAACAATTCACATTATCTTATGCAGACCAGCTTTTGATAATATTGTATCATAGGTAATATATAATTGTAGTTTGGTCTCTTTATATTCTTATATTAATTTGATAAAGCTTGTACTATATTAGATTTTATTACATACACAGTTTCTTTAGCATTGCATTGAAAACAAGTAAATACCTCCAAATCTGCTGTAAACAGACTGAAAAACTTTCTTCTTCTTTTCAATTCAAAGTACTGTAGCAGCTCCACACACTGTAAATATAATTTGAAATGCAAGTATTATGATCTCATAACTAAATCTTTTAATAGAAGTACACCTTGTTATATTTACAGCAAGACAGCTATCTATATAAAGTATAAATATTACTTATTAAAATAAAAATAGTGCTTATACTTTGTAATATTCACAGTAATATACACATACATATAAATATATATATATATATATATATATATATAATTATTCTTGACTATAATTAACCTACAAGAACTTAAACACTCTAATAAACAAACCCAGCTTTGATGGATATGGTTTTTAATTATTGCAAGACTCAAGTGTAAAACCTAACATTGTGACAACAGAATGTGCTAATATAGAAGAAAATTGACTAGAAAAAGTTACCATTCTGTATATTCTTTATCATTTTCATGTTTACTGATAATATCTTTAACTTCAGTGGGAGGGTTCAGGCCATGTCTTTCAGCTCTTTTCCATCTTTCCATTCGACTTATACCTTAATGAAAAACATTCAACAGGACGTATTAAAAAGCTGAATAACCTTCTAAAATGAATATTTAAATTTCAAAAGTATTGTTAACATAATGAATTGCCTTAAAGCAGCTAAAAGTTTGCATACATCCAGTGTTTTAGAATCAAAAGGAAACAAAATGTTGCTTTACTCCTGCTTGTGGGGAAAAAAGTATCAGCCATCCATTGGGTAGATAGAGTTCATATGTTTCTTATGAAGGGATAATGTGGTCAACACTAAGCCCAGTCACGTTTACTTTCCCTAACATGAGTTAGGTATCAATCAGAGCTTGGTGGACTCAAGGCCTTTCCACTGACTTGAACTCAGATTTGAACTTGAGACTTTTGTGTTAACAGTCTAGTGCCCTACTGCTAAACCACTTGGTCCCATGTATGAACTATGATACTGATAGATTAAATAGGATTATCTGGTGCTTTGACTTCTCCAGAAGGGATTGTTTGCCGCTGTAGTAGTTGTGTTCTCTCACTCGAGGATAACATCTCATTGTTATAATTTTTAAATATTTCATCTTATTTTGACAGACAAATTAGAATTACCAATGCAAGGACCATATTCCCAAGTCATATCAAACTTTTTAAGAACTTCAACATTTTTTAAAGCAGGTTTGTTTTTAAGACTTTTACTGGTGCTTGGTTTTTCTCCAAGTTCTGAAACAATAGATTAGGATATATTTAATTTAATGTGTTAAAACTGTCTATACTTTATTTTTCTGTTTAAATATCATTAGAAAAAAAGGCTAGCTAAAACTTTTCAAGTTGCCCAAATTGTCTCGTGTCATAATGTCCAGGGATATATGTTTTACACACAAAAGGCCCCCTTCAGAATTCAATACATTAGCTTAGTAAACCACCTTTTTCATTAGGCATTTCACAAAAGTACCCATGAAAAAGACCCCCAGAAAAAAGCTTTATACAGAATGACTATAACAAGAGCACTAACCTATCTTTATACATTAATCTCCCATCACACATAAAGCCCTCATTGTTTATGAAGTTTAAGCTGCTGTCATTCATAAAGCAGATGAAACTCATGGCTATGTTAAGCACTAGTTTTACATTAGGGGTCATCCTTAAATAACATCACACTCGTAGGGGAGAGGGGATCCTTAATTTTGTGACGGTGTGAGATGAGGGGCAGGGGGTGTTCAGATGGTGTGACGTCACACTTTTGCATTATAAAAAAAGCATTGCGGCAATGTGTGATGGAGGGGAGATAAAAAAATCATCCAAAAAAAAAGCATCATTTATGGATGACCCCTTAAGCTCCAGCCAGAAAGCGTGCACCAGAGACACATGCTTTTTCTTCTTAATAAGTTATCTTTGGCCAGGTGCTTATTGGGTCTGCAGCCTACATTGTCATGGTTCAATTTATAATGAGATAATTTTGTCTTGGGCTAGTTGAAAGGATCCATGATTTGGGGTGTTATTGTCATGGTTTCTTTTGATTGTTGCCCTTTTATTAGGATATTTTTTAACAAGTCAGGTCGTTTTGACTAGGTACCAGAGACTAAAATAAATATAGCCTCAGATACATCAAGCTATCAGATAAATATTTTTTAAAATAAGTAAAATAGGCAAATTTTTATGAGACATTATATAAGCCAATATTTTTTTATTTTGTTGGAAAAAATATATTATATAAATTAAACATAAGATATAAATTCTGTTCACTATTGCAATGAAAAATACTTACCCTTTTTAAATCCATGTGTTCTTTTTTTTAGCTTATACAAGTCAGTAACTCTAGAATTATTTGCAGCCATAAATAATGTTTTATCTTATAAAAAAGGAGGTAAGAGTCTAATAATGAAAATGATGACTGATGATCAATTAAGATTATTTTGGTTGCTGTTAGCAATAAAATTATCAGTCACTGCATTCATTATATGCATATATAATAATATATATACATATACTTATGTATCTTAGGTCTCAGTAGGCCTATATATATATATATATATATATATATATATATATATATATATATATATATATATATATATATACACGTGTATATACATATATATTTATATATACATGTATATATATATATATATATATATATATATATATATATAATATAACGCTGCTGGTAGTGTGTCAGTCAGTCATTCCGTCATCGCTATAGACTTTGGAAGTTTCTCCCTGGGTGCGGACGCCTGGGTAAACGTGTTGTTTGGCGGCGTTTTAAATGACGCCTTGGGTTTGGGGAGGAGAGATTTCTGGGCGGACGTTCATGAGAGCGTCGGCTCTCAATTTTTTATTTCCCGTAATTTAATTTTGTGAATATCCATATTTGCACCAAAGTGCTACCGGCACCCGCGCCAGCACGGTGCGCTGAAGGAATATCCGCCCCAATGCGGGGACCCCAATCTGTGCACAGCACAGTAAACTCTGAGGATACCAACACCCGTGAGCTAAAAAATATCCGCCCCAAAGCGGGGACCCCAATCCGCGTACAGCGCAGTAAACTCTGAGGTAATATTCATATCCACACTGTGGCGAAGCACGGGTATAAGCTGAAGGAATATTCGGCCTAATGCAGGGACCCACGCGCAGCGCTGTAAACTCTGAGGTAATATCCACATCAGCACCGTAGAACGGGTCGGGTATAAGCATTTGTGTTTAGTTTTGTTCTGTTCCCAAGCTGGTACATTTAAAAAAGATTCACCGTGGCAGAGCATGGGTATGCAGCTAGTATGTATATATATATATATATATATATATATATATATATAGCCTATACATATATATGTATGTATGTATATATATATATATATATATATATATATATATATATATATATATATATATTCATATGTATATATAACTCAAGATCTATATTTAATATTAAGTATATTTAATTATTTATTATATATAATTTATAGGCCTATGGTATAGGCCCCTCTCGTCTAAAATAGTACTCTATACTTATTACTTATACCATACTAATAAACTAATATACTTTATTACTTAATATACTAATAGTTAAATACTAGTTAAATAGTAATAATATTATAATAGTCATAATCTATATATATAATTCTCTTCTGGGATCAGTTAGAAAACAAGCTGCAAGCGCGCCTTTGCAGTCCCCTCTCTTCCTCTCTATTCTCTATCACTATCACTACCACCCCCACATGATCTGGTGAGCGGTGTTCACTCTGCTTACATTTTACAATCACAGAGACGGGTTTGGTGACGGCTATTAGGGGCAGATAATTTAGTTTGAAACGATTTCAAACTTAGAGGAGGTAACTAAGAGGAGGCTGCTTTCACGTGGGGGGGGGGGGTAGTGTTTTTAAGCAAATATTTTCAATGGCATCATTGGTACTATCGAATTCACAAATTATACATTACTGAAAAGTAGAAAAAAAACAACTAAATAGCGGCGTATGATACGCAGCGTGTCGGCTCGTTATTATTAATACTAATAGTAGTAATAGTTATAGTAATAGGCCTACTCTTAATTTTTTTTTTTTTTAATACTGCTTTTCCCAGTCGACTGGGAGTAGACCCTTCGATTTATAATTATTAATTATACGCCCTACTTAAATCTAGTCTAGATATTACTATTAACCACTCACTAAGATCAGAAAACTATAGGATCTTGTGTTAATATAGAATTCTAGATCATCAGAGATCTAATAACAGCCCTAATCAAACGATTTTAGAACAGTCCAAATGTTTTTCCCAAAAAATCTATTTATAGACTTCTAAAGGTTATAAATAGGTGACACGCTCTTTAATCTAAAAGGAAACTTTTTCAGCTGGGCCCCCGTGCTCAATGTCCATGTGAACCCCGTGGTCTTCCTATTTGCAATACAAGATCAAGCCTTTTACTAAATTTCAACATGGCACCCAAGACGAAAAAACCAGCAACCAGTGCGTATTATATTTTTTATCTAGTAAATATCTCATGAAATATTAAATTTTGGTCTAGAATGACAATACTATTATATCCTTATTAAACCTTAATTTATTACGAATTAAATTCAATCGACTTTCTCGTACTTTAGTATCGATGTTATTGGAAAAATACGGAATGACGTATTTTCGATAACAAGTTGAGAGCTGTTGATAGGCCAAATTGCTGTCTTGGCTATAGAATCTAGATAGAGAAATCTATTACTTTATTAGCTTATCAGTATTAATGTACACCAAAACAGACTATGATTTTAAAAAGTGTGAATTTTAAAAAACCTTATTTTAATGAACATAGTACTGCCACTTAGAATGCCATTCTTTTAGTTAGCAGTTAGATTATGTTGAAAAAATGAATGCAGATATTTGGGTGCTGGATCCTCATTAGGCATTAGGTTTTGACTGTCACAATCACTGTGTGGAGTACTGATGCTTGTGGTTTCCTGTGTTTGAATGTATATCATATAGTAACACAACAACACAATACAAAAGCTGAGCTGGACATCAGGCAGTAATGGCTGCATTTGGCAACATCCGGATTATTATATAAAAAATTATAGGCCTAGATCTAGAGTAAAGTGCCGTATGCGGACAGTTTCCCCATGTGGACACCTTGCTGTTTTTCGCTTAAATAATAATTGTATGTATGTTTTATACAACACTACGCATGTCCATTTTTAAACACATCTGGCTCAACTTCTTCTATTTCACTCTATAGGAAGATTAATTGGAATTTTACTCTAGAGTATGTAGGTAACCTCAACCGGATGAGGAGCACTAGGCCCCAGATTAGAGGAATAAATAATGCTTTTAGGTTTTAAAACTATTTTAGATCATCAAACGTGTCTACTAAGCAAAAAGTGAAATGAAATCTCAACCGTGTCCTGAGTTTCTTTCAGGCATCACTTCAGCAACCCGTCCCCCTTCCCCTCTTGACTTCAGCCTGCTTTTCTTGTTGAATTTGCTGGGATTTTTATATATTTTTATACCAGTGTCTGATAATAGAATCTTTATAAAAGGGGGTGTTCAGTTATTGGTAATTAACTAAAATACTCACATGGTTTGCTAATGCTAATCCCAACTCTAGTCCTACCCTAATTTCTAACCATAAAAGTAGAATACAAAACTACTCACTGCCTTACGCACTTATTTTGGAATAGTTTATTATCAGACATCTGTATCAATTGTCAGCATTTGTCCATTCAAGAACAATCTGCAAAACAATTATTTGATTTTAACTTTGTATTTCATACATGTGTTGCTGTCCCCAGCTTATGTGTCCTCACTATCATGCTGCACATTCTCTCTATGCATGTTTTAATAACTAAGACTTTCCCTGAATTTAATTCAGGTTCCTTTAGAAATTGTCCTAAGATTTGTATATATTTTTAACAGAACCAGCCTCAGCTCCAGCACCTAAGGCTAAGGAAGTTAAAAAAGAGGAGAAAAAGACTGCACCACCTCCCAAAGTTGATGCAGGAGTAGTGAAAGCTAAAGAAAAAGCACTTAAAGCAAAGAAGACAGTTGTTCGCGGTAAACATGACAAAAGAAACCGCAAAATAAGGACATCTGTACATTTCCGTCGTCCAAAAACCCTTAAGCTGCCCAGGGCTCCCAAATATCCACGCAAGAGTGTGAACAAGAGTAACAAGTGAGTACTCTTTTATTTAAGTCCTTTTTTTTCTGGTTGCTCTTACTTTCAGTTAGTAGATCTAAATCTTTAACTCTAATTTTCACAGACTTGATCAGTATGCATTGATTAAGTACCCCCTGACCACTGAGTCTGCCATGAAAAAAATTGAAGACAACAATACTCTTGTATTTATTGTCGACAAGCGTGCTAACAAGCCCATGATAAAGATGGCTGTCAAGAAACTGTACGATATTGAAGTATCAAAGGTTAATACATTAATTAGGTAAGTAATTTAGGTTTATTCCATTTTGATGTAACATTGCTTACTTTTTACACTTTTTACTTTTGTAATTGGGCAGTCATATTACGTTTCCCTCATGCTTCGCTATTTAAATCTCCATCAAGCTGGTAGTAACTTTAATAACTAATTTTACCTATTATAATGGGCACATTGAGCCATGAATATTCAAACTAGGTTAAGCTTTTAAGATTGTATCTTAATTTCAAATAGTTGGTGTTGACTCAGTTCCACATAAATTTTACAATGCAGGCTGATCCATAACTTGGGCACTCAGTTTTTAGTAGGAATTTAATACAATGCTTTTTTATTAGGGTTGACACGCCTGATGAATACTTGCTGGATATCGACAATATTTTTACTCCACAAACAACCCAAAATTGCTATGTGTTTGCTTAAAACAATTATTTTAAAATATCCACATGAATTAATCCAAGGGTTGTTAGTTCTCAGGAAGATTGTCTTAGTGGCTCAAACCTAGAAAATGTTACATAACAATACACCTAAATTAATGTATTTAAAGATTATATTTAGCTTAAACTACTTTTGTATTAATATAATATGGTTTAATAAAAACCATTTTTATCAGCATGGGCATTTTAATTTCACCAACTATACTGCCTATTGTGCTGTTAAATTTTTAGAAGTTGATAACTTTAAAACATTGATTGAAAACCTAACATAAATTTTTTCTGGCTTCCGTTTCCTGCAAAGCTTTCATTCCTTTGTGGATATTAATGTATTATACATCAGAAATCTGACAGTACCTTATTAGGTCAAGATATTGTATTTTTAAATCAATTAAACAGCTACAGTTCTTTTTGTGGTCTTGTGCTATTTTTTTCTCCATCCTATTCAATTCCTGTTTTTAAATTTTCTACTGCTTATCATTTGTTCTTAAAAAATCCAAAATTTTTTTATTGATACCATATATTTGGATGCTTAATTACTTCGTTGCGGTAATTTTAAATAAGTAAAGAGTGGTCTAGCGGTAGAGAGCTGGACTGCTAACCTGTAAGTCTCAAGTTCGAATCTGGGTTCAAGTCAGTAGACCGTCCCTGAGTCCACCCAACCCTGATGGGTACCTAACTCACGTTAGGGAAAAGTAAAGGCGGTTGAGCATAGTGCTGGCCACACTATCTCTTCATATGCCGAGGTCACAGAAACAAGTGAACTCCACTTCACTTGCCCTATAGACCGGCAGGTTTGAAAGGGAAACTTTAAAGAGCAAATCAGTTTTAATCTACTTAAATTAGTACTACCTAAATTGCATTGTTTTTAGTTGCTGGTGAAATTCAATAACTTATGTATCACTAATGTTAATTAGGTGTTTTGCCAGTTGTTTGAATTCTTTATTCTTTAAATTCCAGGCCTGATTGTGAAAAGAAAGCCTATGTGCACTTGGCTCCAGATTATGATGCCTTAGATGTTGCCAATAAGGTGGGTGGTTCAAATATTATAGTTGTGCATAAATATAAAAGGTAATGCTTAGGTTTTAGTAGTGTGCATTTTTCTCTCATGTGAATTTTTTAAAAGATTACTTGCATGTATTTATAAAATATAAATTTGTAAATGTCAATCACACATTTTTCTTCTGCAGATTGGAATCATCTAAAGTGGAGTATAACTGCATTAAAATTTGTTCTAACTGTACTCTTGGCTTTGTTATTTTTTTGTTCATCCTCTGTAAATGGTAAATTGATTTGCTCATGTATGGATAAAGATTGAACAAAACCTTATTTGTATTTGGTCTGTTAGTTATTTTCAGCAAATGAGCACTGGCTGTTTTTGAGGTTATTGTGTGTGGTTCTTCCATTCCATTATGTCTAAATTATAATGTGAAAAGATAAAAAACAAATGGTAGCTGCAGTGAGGTTAATGCAATTAGTAATAAAACAGATAGTATTAGTTACCTCACAAGTTAAAGACAGTTACAAGTACTATGGACGTTTCAATCCAAGGTCTTTGTCAGCACACAACAGTGTGGTTACAGATTAGACAAATAAAGTCAAACAGCAACACATTTTTTGACTTAGCTTGCTAGTGAAAACACGTCTTGTCTGCTAGCCGCGGGGGGGGGGGGGGGGGGGTTGGTTAAAAATCACTTCAACTGTGAGTACAGCAACGTAGTTTATGTCATCCAGTGCAAGCGATGCAACATCTTTTATATTGGGGAAACGATTGTCTGACAGGGTTAGCCAACACCTGCGTTCAATCAACAATGAAGACGGTCTTCCTGTGGCTAAATACTTTAACAAGAGTGGGCATGACTTAACAAAAGGACTTTTGTGTAACCGCCGTTCGGTTTTGCCACAATTTTAAAAATCGCCTTAGCACTGAAACGCAACTAATACTTAAATTTGGTACACGGGCACCCGATGGCTTGAACGAATAGATGTCTTTCACCTAACCAACTCCCCCGTGCCCCCACCCCTATATGGTGTCCAAGCGTCCTTCTCACACATCTTTTCTTTTGGATATCGTGGCTAGCAGACAAGACGTGTTTTCACTGGCGAGCTAAGTCAAAAAATGTGTTACTGTTTGTCTTTATTTGTCTAATCTGTAACCACACTGTTGTGTGCTGATGAAGACCTTGGGTCTAGACGTCCATAGTACTTGTAACTGTCTTTAACTTGTGAGGTAACTAATACTATCTGTTTTATTACTAATTATAATGTGATGCAGTTTAAAAACAAAGGGTTAGCAAGATTCCAAACTGCATGAAGTAGTTTATTGTTGCAAAATATTAATTATACAATATATAAAAATATTAAAAAGTGGCTTTTGACAAACTTGTAAGATAAGATGAAAGGGCATTTATATATTTCTACCTTAGTTGATAATGATCATGGTAAAAGTCAAGCAGAATTAAGCACAGTGTATATAGCTTTACAAAAATTAAGGCATTCCTGATGATCCCAGATCAGAATAATAAGCATAGGATTATGAAACACTAACAGTTTGTGCTTCTGTTAGTAACTAAGGAGTAATGTTATGGTGTTAGCCAGGGATTCCATGTCCAGTCTTCAGCTCTGTACAGTCTCCATATATAAAATCCATTTACTGCTACTATTTGAATGAGACGATTGAAGAGAAATTCAGATGTCCACGCCATTTTGGGTAAATACCAAAACAGAGATGCATGATTTCCACTCCATTCTTGAAGTAAATTTCCACACAGCTGAGTAAACATGAAGATAATAGAAACCTTCAACAAAACCGGTGATTTACAAGGTGGTGGTGTTTCTTCTTCACAATCAAAGCTGTCCGTATCATCCTGTCAAAGAAATGTCTACATTAATATGTAAATAGGTAGTAAGACATTTTGAAAAAGAGTATTTGTTAAAAGTTGAACATCTAATTCAATACCATCTTCACCTTCTGAAAAAAGTTCCTGGTCACTTTCTGTACTATGAACAATATGCTGTATAATCTTATGGCTAACATTACAATATACAAAGGGCTGAAAAACCTCTTCAAGAAATCTATTGGTATCTGTGCATAATCTGAGGAAAAGAAAATATTGATTTAAAAGTAGAAGCAAAAGTACTACAATAAATAAAGCCTAATTAGTCATTTGACATGATCTACAATGCTCTACTGATATTAATAAACTTCCCCTCACATTAGCCGTAGTGAACAGAGGGATTATCCATTTATTTATAGAGATGGGGAGGTTTTTAAAGTAGACTTCATATATTTAAGTTTTTATGACTGTTCATGTTTTTAACAAGTACTATCAACTACCCGCTTTAACTGCTTGGAAAATTAAATCTACCTGACATTAGTCATGAAAGTCACATAAATTCTCCATCAGGCTTGTCTTTGTTTACAAAAGCTGTAGCTTGACAAGAGTGGTGGTGAATTCGATCATTATAATTACTGTATTGTTTGTATGAAATCTCTTTACACAAATGGGGGGGGGGGGGTGTATATTTTTTTATTAGGCCTGCCTGCCACACTAAAAATTCGTCAATGATGTACAGCAGTTCCGCTGCTGAAAGAAACTCATGTGGACAAAACAATTATCATTGTCTCTCTCTCACTATTTCCTTTTTAGGTTCAGAGCGGCAGACTTAGAGATTAATAACTGTTTGTTTTTGTTACAGCGGTTTCCTTTTTCAATAAAAAGACAAATATTTTTTTAATATTCCTATAGTTTAGATAATACTGAAAAATAACTTTTACAATTGATGAGTTACTTCCCATGTATAAAAATAAAGGAAAACTGTCAATAATTAAAAACTGTTCACAGTTCACATGTTTGTTAAAATTAAAAACAAATTCAAAAGAAAAAAAATTAAAAAGGAGGTTCATTGTTTATTACTGTAGACACAGTACATGACTCTTTATTTAAAATAGCAGCAATAAATAATCTGTTGACATGTAAAATTTTTGCTGAATCAAATAGTTTTAGTATCCACAGTCAGCAATTTTAGATAAGCATTTACCATAATTTGGGCAATTATAACTTACCTATGTTAATCTGTAAAATAGAGGCCACTATTTGAACAAAACCTGAAGAACTGGTTCCACCTGAGCTGTGATATTGAAAGTAAAAAAATTATATAGAAATATAAATGTAAGAAAAGAATCCTCATTAGACCTAGCGATCCATTTAGTAAATAAAGAAGAGTTCATTTGTTTCCAGACCTCAGTATATATGAAGGGAGGGGTAGTCATTACTTTGCAGAGCCACCTTTACTTTCCCAAACATGAGTTAGGTACCCATCAGAGCTGGGTGAACTTAGAAACGTTCTTTGGACCCAGGTTTGCAGCCTAGCGCTCTACTGCTTAGGCCACTCCATCCCATAGATAGAAATATATAATCTTAAAATTCATCCGTGTAAGTTAGGGTGTTCATGGTTTAGGGGTCATCCATAAATGATGTTGCTTTTTTTGACGACTTACCTACCCCCCTCCTTCACACGTCATCACAAAAAGCCAGACCCCCCCTCAAAATGACGTCAACTAGTTTTATTTTTTAATCTGACAAAAAAACTACAACTACATGGCAAATGTCCAACAAACTTTAGCTATCTTAATTAGAAATTAACCAAATAAAATGACAGATTATTGAAATGAAAACTAAACTTTGTAAATAAATCTTTTGCTGGACATATTTATCAGGATAATTGTATCAAATAAAGTAGGTCCAATGACCTTACTGTAAGTTAGCTTTTGCTTTTTTTTTTGTTTTAGAAAAATGTTAGTACAAAGTACAAATTATTTTTCATACAAATGAGGAAAATCAAGTATGGGTGTTTTAGAGCAGTAGTTCACTTTTATACATACCGTTTCCATAGCAACGGTTCTGGTAAAGGTGAATTTATAAACTGGGTTTCAGTAATCATTGTATACAGGATCAGTACATTTATTAAACAAGTGAAGGCACAATCACTTATGATACCTATGATATTTAAAAAAGAAAGGTCACATGTAAGTTTCATTCTGGAAATGTACCAATAACATATACTATTTTCAACTAAAAACATAGGCTTTAGAAAATAAGTTTTTAGTTCATTACCCTCATGAGCCATCAGCATCATGTTATGATTGGCAACACAAATGCATAAAATCACCACAAGTATTCTGCAAATGAAAGAAAAATTAGTTTTAATTAACAAAAGATCATGGAGTAGTTGCCCCTACCCTTTACAATTTGATTAAGTAAATTACAGTGCTTACACTATTTGGAATGTTGTTGCGTTGCTATAAACACTACTGTAAGCCACTGATGCTGTAAAAGCATAACTGAGTGATGAAAACATTAGAATTGCACCCTGTTCAAGATTAAGGAAACACTGATTTAATAATTATATAAAGACAAAAATTTAAAGCATGAAGATTTAAACTAATACGGAAACAAATTTATCCAACTTTAAAAGTGCTATTGTAAAAATAAATGAGAAATTACATTTTTTACAAAAGAATTGTATTTCAGAATACTAGAAATTAAAAATAAATAAAATCACAATGATTTACCTTGTATAAATGAGCAGATTCTTCATCCTCTTCAATTTTATCAGCAGCCGTCTGACTAATGCGCATTACAAAATTTAGAATTAAGAAAACCTGAAACAGGATAATAAATCAACATTCAGGTGTTAGCAAATAGGCTAAATTATCTCTGTATTCATTAAAAATGGGACTGTTTGGCGTAATGGTAGAACACTAGACTGCTAACCCGAAAGTCTCGAGTTCGAATCCGGGTTGAAGTCCATGAGTCCAGCCAGCTCTGATATGTGCTTAAGTTACATTAGGAAAAGTCAAGGCAGCTGGCCATAATGCTGACCACTTTATCCCTTCATATGCTGAGGTCACAGAAACAGGTGAACACTTGCCCCATGGACAGTCAGGTTAAAAAGAAGAGAGCTTTACTAATTAATTAATGGATCATTGGATGATGTCAAAAAAGTAAACTTTCCAGTTAGATTGGTTGTTTTTTTTTAATAAAAACATGAGAGTATTTAGAGGTCTATATTAAAATAGGACATTAATAAAGAGATAGTTATTCAATAACTGAGAGTCAACAAGTTTGTGTCACCACATTTGTTAGTTACACTACTGAATATGCTTAATGTAATTTCAGAAACACTTCAACTGTTTCAACTGAGATTCTGTACTTTTGTTATGACACAAAACCAAAATATGTACAGGGACTGCACTGTGGATCAAATTAAACTTTTTTATTTACAATACCTTATTTTTTTTAATAATTCTATTTTTGTTTCAGCATGAAGCTCTTCTTCCAGTTATGTACTTATACTGATTCACAAGGGCATCCATAGGGCAACTCAGTGTTGCTTTTTTTTTCTCATATAACTGGAGATTGCATCTTTAGTAATTTAGTCATAAGAGAAGGAAGTACGGAATTAACTGTTCAAACTGTTCCACTGAACAGTTCCCCTATGTTACCACTGGTGGGTAATCCGGTAGTTTTGTCATATCCATGTAGGATATGAGTTTGTATGCTATTCCAGAAAAATGATTGCTCCCACTTTGCTAATATTTACCATAAATTAAGGGCAGTAATTGAAATAATCTTGTCAAATTTCCAACCTGAACTAAGTTGAATGGTCATGATCTGCACATCATTCTCTACCCAATACCTTAGTTAGAGAAGAGAATAAGAAATACAAACTGAATCAAGTAACAAGATAGTTTTATTTTACCTCAGCAATCATAAAAATTGGCTCTGTTATCCATATTGCCATACTGTACAACCAAACCACTGGCCAAGGCATCAGGGACAGAGGTATAACCATCAAAATTCCAAACAGCATTATATTTAAACAGGGTATATAACGGAGCTGTAAAAAATACAATAAATTATATTAGTATCATTACACATGTATGAATAAATGTATCTGCCAGGCAAGACAATACAAAATACTGAATATCTTATCTAAGTACCAGCAGAAGTAACTTTGCCAAGCCAGGAAAAAAAATCACGGGAAAAATGTCACAATATTTTGTACTTAAAATTTACCAATCAAAAAGTTTAAGTACTAGCAGACTGTCAAGTAAAGTAGCTTTCTCAACAGAAAAGAAATTAAAGGAAAATTTAATGATTACCTCATGTTCTAGCCATACAATACTTTCTGCTTATCTATTTTATGGTTGGATTATGTAGTAACTGATGCATATTACATAAGTAATATTAGCACATGATAAATGGAAAAAAATAGTATCAGCAACTTGAGGGTCCTGGAAAATATGAGCACTGTGAAGTAATTTACTGAGACTGGTGTTGAACCCCCACTTCTGTGTCAGGTGTCATTAAAATTAAATTATCACTATGGGTATCAATTTGCACTTTCAGATATTCCTAGAATCCTAGAGATACCAAATTTTTTATTTTCAGTGGATTAGCACTTGAATTAAATGTTAAAATGTTGGCACTATATTTCTTGGATCTTAAATAATTATTAATATTGGGATGTGTGTGTTTGTGAACACTACCGCCTAGACTTCCTAGGGTGGCTCTCTAATTAAAAACATTGTATACAACATCATTGATCACCACCATTACAGTTTACACTCCACACCCACACAGGTCTCTGGACATTCTTGGGAGCTACTCACAGGATTTCAACTTATTAATTATTATTATTATTATTTATTAAATAATATATATATATAGTATTATATTATTATATAGATTATTAATAATTAATAATATTTAATTATTTATATATTATATAAGGTCAAACAACTTACAAGCAAGTGATTGAATAATGAACTTGAATTGATTGCTAACAACTTACAACTACTAACTAGTCTAGTAGTACTAACAAACAACTAACTGTTACTGTGTTAAGTAATAAGTAGTAAGTAAGTAGTATACACTAGTAGTAATACTAGGGTTGTCGGCATCCGCCGAGTTCGCGGTAAAAACATGACCCGAAATCGCCCATTACTTTCTGATACCGGACCCACGAGATTTGGTTTTGCATACTAATAAGTTTTTAATTTATGGTAATTAATTAAGTTTAAAAGGTCATTTCCTAAGGTTAATTAAAAAGTAGAGTGGTTGTCCCTTAGTTTTAATGGCTTTGCGACCTGATTGCATGCTGTCTCTGCTTTGGTCTTCCCCCTGTATCAAGGTTAGTTTCAAATACGTTGGAATCTCGATTTTTTAAAAGATTCCTCTAGATGAGAGTAGATTACTGATCAGACATATCTTAAGTAATTGGAAATGAAATTTGTTTTTGGATATTTTGACTCCGACATTAGTTATACCCCTCCGAACGTAGTCACTGTATGTAGGTCACGATGCCACCATTGTTATATTTTTTCATCCCGATCTTCCTGCCTTTAAGTTTGATCAACTAATAACAGCAATCTTATGGCATGTGCAAACAAATCTAATTTTTTATTTCAAAATATATTTACATACCCATCTTTAATTTTTTCAGCTCTAGTTCTAGTTTTCTAGAATATGTTTTTCCTAAAAATCCAATTTTGTCAGACTAGACTCTACTCTAGACTGACAAGAGTCAGACCTAGATCTAGGTTACCTGTCTGTTGCTATACACTAACATTGTGCTAACTGTAATTTTAAGTATTCAAGTTCTACTTACCCTTAGATATAGTTATATGCTGAAAATCAGAATCCATACACAATTCACACATAAAAACATTGATCTGATAACTTCATTTCACTTATTACAAAATGGCTTTTATATGGACTCTACTTCACCTGCCCAAAATAACAAGGCAGTTATAGACACATTACAGTGTTCATGTCATTTACTTTAGATTTCTGACTATGGAGTTCTTTCATTCACTGTATTTATATAAAATATTGCTTTAGAAACATTTTCATATTTGCGCAGCAGTTTTATAACAAAATGGCTTAAAGATGGACTCTACTTCACCTGCCCAAAATAATGAGGCAATTATATGCACATAACAGTGTTCAAGTCATTTACTTTAGATTTCTAACTTTGTAGTTCTTTCATTTGCTGTATTTATATAAAATATGGCTTTAGAAACATTTTCATATTTGCGCAGCACACAGTTTTTTGGGGTTATGGGAGGAAGCCAACACAAAAATATAAGTTCTGTATTATTTTTATTAATTTCAACAGCATTTACAAGTTCTATATATCATTCTAGTTAAACTCTGCAAATATGAACAAAATACAACTGCAAGTAAAATAACTATGCTCAATTTATTCAGGTATACCATGACTTGTCACAATTGGCCAATGCAAAAGCAAGGGGATTCCACCCCTCACAAAAAAATTCGCCAAAAAAAAACTATTTGAGCTAGACAGAAAATCTTTTTTGTTTTGTTTTCATATTGTTGAGCTCTACAAGAATATGTAATTTTTATTTTTATATGATGATTAGTGTTTTTTTACCTAAATCCCTACTAGTAGTATAGTAGTAGTAGATTCTAGTAAGTATTGAAGTATTGAGTATTCACCCCAGTATTAGTATTGTACATCACTGAACTGACTTGACTGGAGTTATGGAGTACTCAGCACTCACCATTTGTTCTGGAATGTATTCAATAATCACACTGTGGCCTATTAATAAAATTGATGTGCGATATATTGAATCGGAACCATAAAAAGAGCCTATAAGTGGTAAAATTACAAGGCATAAGTATGGTAAAATCTCGATTATAAGCCAACAGCAGCAATAAACTCCGACACCGCAACACATTTTCTCAGTTGGTTTGTTGACAATTTGAAACAGGTATTTGCTGATTGCATGCCCTAGTATGCTTGATTTCAGAAGAAATGTTTTTATTTTTTTAAGTCCAATGGAAAGAAAACACGGACATAGGCTAACCTAGTTCTAAAAGTGACATGGGTTCAGCTGTTAATTTAAAAGCTTACTATTAGATTATTTATTTGAAAAATATAATTTTTTTTTTAAATTTTAGTTTGTAGATTTTCGTAGACAGTTAGAATCTAGATCTAGATCTAGACTCTCTAGATCTAGTGGTAGATATCTGATCTAGAGAACCTACTGTGCAAACTTTGTATAAAGTAAAGTATACATTTTGTATGTAACAAAATTTTATACCGCTAGGGCTAGAGTCAAATGAGTTTCATCACCTTCGTACCCTCATGTTGAATACATTCTTTTGTAAGTGTACTAGATTCTACATAAGTTCTAGAAATCTACACCTAGATCTAGACTCTATAACTATAACCCACATTTTTTTAGAAATAAATGCTAACCTATAATTAAATTAGGCTTATTATTATAGGCCTAATATTTTTATTATAGCCTAACAACCACATTGACAAAAAAAAAAAAGAGACAGACTCAAAGTCTGAATCTAGATCTAGATCTAGATCTAGATTCTAGAGTCTAGGAAACTTTATGCATGCTGACAGTAAAAAAAAATCAAGCCAACATCAAGTAAGCGAGGTCTAGATTTAGATCTAATCTAGATCTAGATACATCATAAAATTAAGTAGGCCTATGAAGTATGAAGTTCTTACTTTAATGGACACCAGCGAGTTGACGAGATTCCTTCCATAATGTTGTTGACATGGAATAAAAACGTGCTTTTTAGATTTAGACCGTAAAAAAAAATAAAAACTTAATTTATTTAAGCCTAAAATTAATTTAGAAATTTTAGAATAAATGCTATAAAAGTTGCAAATCCAGAGAACTTGTTAATAATTTGTTGAGTTTAAGGCTACATACAGTTCTATTTATTTTCATCATATTGATTGGTTGTACTGTACAGTAACTTAGTGATCGATAACTATTTGTTTACAAAACTTTGCAGATCAAATTTTTAAATAACAATGCAAATTTAAACCCCATGACCTAGCTTTTCTATTTTTAGCTTACAAAGTGTGCAATAAAATTTATTGTTTATGTCGCCATAACACGTGAAAACCAAATTGTTTTTGCTTTTTTTTTTAATTTTTATTATTATTTTTTTATTATTTATTGAGTTACCGAAAATATTAAAAACATCAAATACATCCAATCTTTAGTAAAGTCTGAAAAAAACCAGACAGACAGGATTTTATAACCATATTAATTGTAACTACACTGTGCATGATTTTTAAATTAATTTATGGACCTCTCAAATACCTTTGAGACTTTTCTCGCTGGCGTCCATTAATTACTTTACTTAACTTGATTAATAATTAATTAACTGACTTATTTATTTGACTTAACTTGATATACTTGATAAGATCATATAAAAAAATTACTAGATTCTAGATCTAACTAGATTAGTAACTTATGTAGTCAGTGTAGGCTAAATTTATTTTTTAATTTGGCTAAAACTGGACTAACAATAATTCAACTCACACTCATTGACAACCCCCCCCCCCCTCCCAAGTTAGGTTAGTTATAGTTAAGACATAGATTTACTAAACTATGACTCCAGTGCACTTTTAAATGTTTATGTTTAGGGCTATATTAAAGATGTTACATTATGTCTAAAATCTTCTTGCATTTTTTTAATTTGCAGAAAATGGAAACATCACAGTTATACCATACAGCCCTAAGGAGCACAAAGTTTTGTTTAAAATATTTCTCCAGTGTGTCTTCATGTAAGCAAATTGCCTCATACAAAAAACTGAACGCAAGATTTTGTTCTGTTGCCAGTAAAGTTAGCACATCTTCAAAAGTGCCAACATATCAGTTACAACAGACTAATAGGCATCAGCATTTCCTAAGACAGGCAGTTTCTCTGTATAAACCAGTGTCATCAGCCTGGTGTATTTTTAACCAGCCATCATGCTGCTATTCCAGCAGTACAGCAGTTAATTCAGCTATTTTGATGGATAAATCTGCTCTCCAGGTTAAGAGACCTGCTAGGAAAAAAGTCCCTACCTTGCCAGAAGAAGCAAAGGTAATTTGAGTTTAATTTTGGTTTAAACCTTGGGTTTTTTTTAAATCTTTTACCAAGGCTTTTTTTTTTTTTGAAGCAGCAGAATCAAACAATTACTTTATGTTATTCACACTTCATCTGCATTTTAAAATTGGTAATTTTGTATAAATAGGCAACTTTCTAAACACATTAAGTAAAATGTTCAGATTGTTGACCCTGTTAGATTATATATATATATATATATATATATATATATATATATATATATATATATATATAGGCCTATATATATATATATATATGTTATGTCTTATGTTCCTTTATATATATATAGGAACATAAGACATTTCACACTCTATTCACATTTTGAATTTCAACATATACCAAATTAAAATTGATTATTTCATAATGAAGATCTATATTTTATTTATTTAATTATATTTCTGGCTACACTGTCTAAATTTGACTTTATTTCAGACTGTACAAATTGACAATGTTGTAGCATATGCAGTAGCAGAAGAGATTAGGCTCCCACAGTTACAGAGTTACCTCATCAAGCAAGGTCTTTACACTCTAGGGAAACTTCCTGCAGGTACTCATTAAGAATAACATTCTTCTGCTCATCTCTTCGTCTCCAAAAAATTATTTTTATTCTTAGGTGTTACTCTAACACTATTCTTATTCTTAGATGTTAAACTAACACTATTCTTAGGTGTTAATCTAACACTATTCATTGTTAAAAGCTTTTTCTCTACTGTCTCACCTGTTTCTAAGTTTATTTTAACAATTTTAACAGATCAATTTTTTTTAAATTCTGCTTCTCAAAGTTAAGTTTTATATTTACATATTCCATGAAGACTATGAGATTTCAGTTTTCTTTCTTTTTAGATGTTACTCATGCACTTCATGTGAGAGGAAAATACAATGTGGATCACAAACCAAAGGAAATTTTTGTTTTTGAGTAGGATTTCTTCTTATTTTTACTTTTGTAATATTTTTGCCATACTTAGCCATATAGTTTTGTATTGTTTGTTTTGTATTTTACGTTTTCTTGAATAGCACAGCTGTTTTAACTTTTAAATTGTGATTTACAGGGATGGTACTATTGTATTCTGGTGTGTCCCTGAAGTTGAAGTTAGTATTTTCCTTTTCTGTTTGTTAATTTTTATTGAAATTATATTTGACAGTATCATATATTGTCAATACATTTATTTTTCAGCGGGGAGCATTTTTAAATATTTTGGCTAAGTACTCTGATGGACCTTACATATCTTCCTTGGTTTTGTTTGAAAGAGAAGAAATGGATTTTACTTATGTCAGGTACAATACTATCCCAATATACAGTAATATTAGCAATGGAATTGACTGCTTAGCCCATAAAGAAGTCACCCTGGTATGGTTGATAATTAATCCTTACTTATAAGTAATAGGATGATCTCTCTTTCAGCGGGAAAACATGTCTTACAAATGACATTATACAATTAAAAGACAACGATCCAGGAAGTCCTGAGAGATTGCTTGAACTCTATTCATTTTCCAACGCATTGGCCCAGTCTGTTAAGCTTTCGATATGGGAGGGTTCTCTCAATAAATTTGTTACATCTATTGAGACCGTTACTGAGGTATGAACATTTTTATTTCATATTTTACACTAAAAAATTTCTCGAAAAATACTGTGTTGATTTGCGGTTATGAATTACTGGGTAGTACAATCTTTAGTCACTATTAATTACCCCTAAACCCAACTAATATGGCTATATTCTATTAAACCCCTTCTATAAACCATAGATATACATTGCTTCAGTTATAATAAATTACAAATAAAAATACCAGCTACTCCATTTAATTTATATTTATTTAAATATATTTTCTTTGTTAAAAAAAAATAAAATTATAATCTGTTTAATCTCATAATGATGTTGTATCCTATAAATTAAGCTTAATCAAGTTGTCTTTCATAAAGGGATCTATGTTATCTTAATGCTTTGCTTTCAATATTACATTCTACAGGAATTAAGACACGGTAAAAAAATATCTATGTCTCGCAAACAAATCCAAATGAAGATCGGTGAATTGTTTTCATTGAGGTAACTAAAATATTATATTCATTTTTTTTAAATTCAAAGAATGTATAAAAACATAAGCATTGCACTTAAGTAATTGTTGAATTATTTTTTCGCCAGACATTTAATAAATTTAAGTTCTGAACTGCTGGATACACCAGATTTTTACTGGGACAGGGAAGCTCTTGAACCATTGTACTTATCTTTATATCATTACCTGAACATTGCAAGGAGGATCAGGGTATGTTTTACTTGTTACTATATAATCAATTGAATTATTTTAGAATGAATTTATTTCAAAATGTGAAGTTTCAACTTCAACTATTATTTTAGGTGATAAATGAAAAAATGAACCACTGTAGTGAGCTTACTGAGTTGGTTAACTCCCAGTTAAATGACAGACATCATACAAGGCTGGAAGTTATGATTATTGTTCTCATTATGGTAGAGGTAAGTTGAATTTTGTGACAATACTTTTATTATAAACTCCTTGATGTTTGTTATTGTATGTACAATGAGATTAATATTTATCTGAATATATTTCTCTTGTAAACCTGAACTTTATTTTTTGCAGGTTGTATTCGAATGTATTCATTATGCCGAACGCTACTTTAATAACAGAGAGATACAAAAGTAATACATTTTTTGTGATATGTAAACATAACTATACTTTAGTTTGCTGTAAAATTAAAGTTAATGCTTTGATAATCTTTTTTTTTTTAAATATTTACAAATTGTGACCAAAAAAATAGTATATTTTATTGTCAGACAACTGTGTTGTTTGCTTTTAAGTTTTGCTTATTTTTATTATGGGGTAAAATTTGGTGACAGCACCAAACTTCAAAAATTATAAAAACTAAAGTACAGGAAGTAATATGTTTATTATTTCCATCAAACAGGTATGTTGCTTGAGTCTATCTCTACAACACTTATACATGATTCTAATGAGCTTGTATACACAAAAATTTAAGTGTGCAATACACAAAAATAAAGGGATGGTGCTACTTTAACATAAATATTTTTCAAACTTATTGACTTTTTTCGAACATATTTTCAATAAATGTACAGATTTATTTTCTTACAATTACCTAAAATAAAACTTAGTTTAAAATAATGCATGCAAACTGAGGGACTTGCCTTCTGTAATTATGGATTTTGTAAAGGTATCCATGTATTACATAAACACATTCTGGCTATATATATGAAGTACAGATTGTTGATTAAATCATTTTAATGGAATGACCATTAAACACTAGTTTAAATAATTTACTGAATTAATAAAAAGTCATCTAATTGTGAAGGATGGTATCAAAAGCTTGTTGAATAAATGGGTAGATATCCATCACTCTTGACTTCAGTGACAACTGAAAGAGATTGAAAACAGTATTTTAATAACCAGCCTGAAATGCACAGCATGGAATAAGTACTGAAAAGTATTTAAATTAAGCAAAACAATTTTACCTCAAATAAAATGAATTGTTAAATAAAAACAAAATTACAAACATGCAATCTACTTGGTATATTGTTATTATTATGACTGCATGCAGTTTTAACAGTTAGGGGTTTATGAAAAGGGTCCTTAGGAGACTGGAACTAATTTTGAAAAAATTAAACACTTCAACTACAAATAAAAGGCTTGTACAATTCAATTGTATCTACAGCCTATAACATTAAGTGAGGAAAAAACAGTTTCCCTCTAGACATTTTTTAGCTAAGGACCTTTTTCAGTATGAATCAATGCCCAGTCATTCCAGTTTAGTTGTGCAGAATGGTGTCAAAAGATTGTTGAATGAATGGACAGATGTCCTCAACACGAGACTTCAATGACAGCTGGAATGAAAAAAATGTTTGTAACACATGCATTGTGCCCCAACATCCAAATGTTGATGACAAGAACTATGCAACATTATTAGTGTTGTCCGTCCAGTTAAAACAACCAGATCAAGTATAAAAAAAATTAAATATCAATCTACCAAAGAATCTTTCTACTTACAGTAAAGTTTGACATTCCTGGTTGAATCTTCAGTTCTGCTAGCACTCTGATGCCATTAGTCAGTGAAAGAGACTGATACAGCATGTCCTGGCCTTCTACATTACGTTTGGCGATTGTAAAGATGTTGTTGTTGCCAAGCTTCTGAGATACCGTATCTAATGACAACAAAAGATGGTAGTGGTAAAACAAAAACACAAATATACACAGCAGCTGTACATGTATTTGTTAAACAAATTATAGTGCTCAGCTACGTGCAAGCATTGCATTTATACCTGCATTATGTTGAACATTCATAATGGTAGACTGCACTTCATTCTGTGAAGGGATCTCCTTCCATGATGACAAGAAATCTTTTTTATCCATCTCACCCTCTTCAGTGAATAGCACATGCATTGGAATTTGACAACTAAAGTAGAAAACACTAATATTGTTCTTAATAGCCACCTGCAGGGAAAAAAATGTCCAACATTAACAATTTTTTAAACTGGTTAAGTATAAACAGTATAAGTCCCTCAAGTATTATACAGCCAAAGGGACAATTAACTATGTATATCTTTCAAATTAACTCTTTTAAAGTGTCACTAGGCCTCAATGAATGTAATAATTAGTATTAAAATGTACACATTTTAAAAGTATAAAACTGTTAATATTTACATAAATAAAAATCTTCATTTAGAAATTATAACTTGAAGATTCTAACATCCAAATATGATAAAACAATACACAAATAGGCTTTACATCAAAGATGTTGATAGTAAAATTGTGGCACCATGATAAATCAGATTTTTAATTTGCTCTAGTAATGAAATTTTAAATACATGGATATCATAAGTGGGAAAAAACATAAATAAAATTTTATTTTAATTTATACCTGAAGATTTGTCAGTGGCTCCATTTTTTGTACTTGGCCTTGGGTATTCAAAGGTAAAGATGTGCTAGCACTTTGGTTTGGAGGGAGTGGGGACTGCAGCTGGAGTGGACTAGCAGGCTGAAGGCCAAAACTAAACAAAAACAATACTGTCAACAAACATGTTAAGCTAACCATATCAGAATATCAATCCTTATAATTTTAGTTAATAATAGTTGACTTCTCAATAGAAACTAATAGCCAATTTGTGAAAATATTGGCAATTTTAAAAAATGGAAACATTTGTCATTTTAACCACTAACCTATTTTTGTTGAACTGAATTGCAAAGCCTAACATGGGCTGCATGGCTTTGTTAGTAAATGTAAGCTCCATGTAAATCTGTTTGTTCCTTCTAGCAAAAGTGCCTGTTATCTCCATACCTTTACCTTTGGCTGCTGTTAACCAGACCTATTCATGATGACCAACCCAAACATATTAACATGTATAACAATGTAATCAATAGACTGTGTTCACACATATTTAGTAATTATTAAACACAGAAATATTTCAATAATTAATGAAAATATATGTGACAGGTTTACATGTATACATATTTAAATGATATATATAAAATTTCAATTTAAAAATAAACAGTATTGAATAGTTACATATAAAAGCTTGTCTATTAAGAGATATTTTAACTGATTAACACAACACTTACTTCCTGGGGTGGAATGTAGAAAGAAGATTGTATTGATATTCCAAATATATCATTTAAACCACCCAATGCATCCATTCCTCCACCTCCTCCGCCCAGCTGTTAAAATAAAAGATAGTTTAGATTGAAATACTATAATAGCATTAAATGGATTTTGCCA
This sequence comes from Physella acuta, assembly GCF_028476545.2. NCBI lineage: Eukaryota > Metazoa > Mollusca > Gastropoda > Physidae > Physella > Physella acuta. The sequence goes on along the minus strand of NW_026732160.1, from coordinate 20,167 downwards.
TTATGTCTAAAATTTCTAGTTTAAATAATTAAAAATATCAAAGAAAAGATGAAGTTACCAGATTATCTAAGCCCTCCCCTAGTAAGTCAACAGCTCCAGCAGGAGTTGCAGCTGTTGGTGGTATCTGACTCATCATTTGCTGTTGTTGATACGGTGTGGGACCACCGAGGTCCATATCAAGTAGGTCTCCAATCAGGGAATCTACACCAGGGATGACTGTGGGCTGCTGAACTGGAGGAGATTGGGTGTCACTGGAGGACTCGCCGACAGTTGCATCACCACTAAAAATAAAATAGTGTTAGAATCATGAAGAAAAATACAATAGGGCATAAGTAACGCGGGACGGAGTTGTCTAGCGGTAGAGAGCTGGACTGCTAACCTCTTAGTCTCGAGTTCAAATCAGTAGATCGTCCCTGAGTCCACCCAACTCTGATGGGCACCTAACTCACGTTAGGGAAAATAAGGGCGGCTGGGCATAATGCTTACCACACTATCTCTTTATATGCAGAGGTCACAGAAACAAGTGAACTCGACTTCACTTGCCCTATAAACCGTAAGGTTTGGAAAGGGAACTTTAAGTAACGCAGTTCCTAAAATAAACATTTAAAAGCTTTAAAATGCCAAGGGTAAATCATATGATAAAATGAAGTTTTTACAGAATATACTGAATAAAAAAATGAACTTACGACTGATTTCTTGGAAGAGAGCGTCTAGCCACTCCACGACCCTCAACAAAAGCATTGGGTGGCTTGTGATAAACAGAAGCCAAACTGGCAATGTGACAAATTAATTCATCCAGAAGAGTTGGTTCAATCAAATCAGTCTCCTCCGAGATAAGAGGTTTCTCTGCAAGCACAACTTCTTTAGCTGCAGCTGGATCAGTGGACAAAAGGCGCCAGTAGATATAGCCACGATCTCGAAGATCTGGATTATCACTATCCTGTCAACAAAAAATAGAGCAAGTATATTTGAGTTGTTTACAAATGAAAGCAAAATAAATTTGCAGTAAATAAAGGGACAAAACTCTCTTTTTTTGTTGTTCATAAAATAACTTACCTGAGTGGCCAGTGACAAAACTTGCTGAACTAACTCCTGGGTATCTGTTGGTCTCTTTAAGAACAGCTTTACAATTGCTGTTAAAAGTTGCAGTTGAACCTAACCACACAAAAATATATCAGTTAATTATAATTAAAAGCTAATAAGCTTTCAAGAAGCTGAAAAGGAGTTTCTCATACTTGGGTATTCTCATCTTGAAATCCCTCTAAGAAACTTTCCAACAATTCATCAGCATTATCTATCCTCTCAGCATACTCGCCAATGATCCATATCATTGATGCCCTGTCAGAATACAATTACTTCCATAAGCTCTCTACTATAGTAATTATGAGTTAAAATAATAAATAAACATATGGTCTATTAACAAATATTTAATAATGAAACTTCTAAAGGACAAAGTTAAGTTCAAGTTTTGACTTGATTTCATATATCAATATATTCTTATAACCAGTGATCACAGAAACAGCAAACTATTGTGCTATTTTGCAGGTAATTGCAATAAACCTAATCTGTTTTAATTGGCGACAATGCAAATACACCACATACTCTATTTTTGAAACTTTTAATGATGACAGGTAAAAAGAAACATTTTTGTGCAATAAACAATAGTTGAATTTAGTAAACAGCAAAAATGTGTTAAAGATTTATTCAGAAAAACTATTAACCTGGCTTCAGGTTCATCAAGTGTATCCAGGTTTTCACACAATGTAGCAATAATGCTCTCATATTTATTAGGGTATTTCCTGAAGATATCCTGATAAAGAAATACAATGCAGAATAGATAAAATTCCATGAAATATATTACAACTTTACTTTGAAACTATTTTAACTCATTCCCGCCGGATGCGACTAAATGCGTCCTCCCGGGGTTCAGCCTGATGCGTCTAAATGCGTCTGGCCACACCCCCCTACTTTTCTTTTCAACTAGATAATGAAATCGCGCATGCCCGAGATTAGAACAGGTAACCACGTAGTAGCGAGAATCCACGAGATTTCAATTTAAAAAACCGGAAGTTTTTATCTTGTTTGGTTCACTTTCAAAACGTGGTTCACACTGTGATTTTTGGGTTGAATAAATGTTACATGTACAATTTTTGTTGAGTTTCTTTGTTTTTTATGCTGTTGTTTTATGTTGTAATGCCAGTATTGTTATGTTTATCTAAAAGTTTGTCCATTTCTGAGTGCAATCGTCTTTATAATATTGAATTGATTAATGATTAGAAAGTAAAAAATTTTTATTTAAAAATACATGTTATAAAAAACGAAGTTGCTTCCCTTTGGTCAGGAAAGGGTTTGTAAACTGGAAGTGGGGGCTTAGGAGGGAATGAGTTAATAAATATACTTAAACATTTTAAGAAAAATAATTTTAAAAAAGTAACCACAAAAATTGTATACCTTAATAACAACAATAGCCTCTTGCACCACATAGTTGACTTTAGTCTGAATCAAGTCAAGAAGAGTGCTGACACATCTTTCAGCTGCTTGTTCAACTTTGATGGCACATCTTCCAATGGCACGCACAGACTTACGAACAAAGTCCACATCAACTTCGGTTGCATATCTAAAATCAGATTTATCATTCTCATTTATCTTATATTTTAATTTGAAATTTAAATAGTCTTAAGATTGTCTGATAATGGCATTACACACTTCTTGCTGGCCAAAAAAAATTATTCTGTGAATTACCATGAAACAAAGAGAGTGAGGTTGTCACAAAGATACTATCTTTACTCACTTTACCAGACACAGCCCAAATTTTCAGTACAACGTATTTTTAGGTCTATAAAGAACCCAGTTATGTATATATATTTTAACAACTTTCTTGGCAAAGAAAGATCACACACAAAAAAACTTACTCTTTCAGTTCAGCCAAAACTTGAGCAATATTTGCCTGGTTTGTAAGACGTATCATAATGTCCAGTTTCTCTAGTTTAACATAAATTGGATCATTGTACTTGACAAAAAATACTTTCATTTCTGTCTTTAAGATGTCAGACCTGCAAGAAAATAAATGGTGTTAAAATATTTTAAAAGTTATACATGCCACTCAAAAGAATATAGTTAGAGATAGTAATATTTACTTTAAAAATGTAACTTAAAATAATTTGCAGGTATTTCTGATTATGTTTTTCTTTTTTAACAAACCTTTTTTGTACAATGAGGTTAATATTCCTGAGAGCAACATATTGAATCTCAGGTTCAGCTGACAAAAGGGTAACCAAAGGTGGGGACAATTTCTTGACAAGCATGGTTACATAATCACTGTGTATGTCCAGGATTTCCATGTATTTCATTATCACCTAATGAGAACAAAGTAAATTGTTGTAGCTTTATGTACATTATCCATCTGATTTTCATTAGAAAAAATGTATGATCATGATAATAATATTTAGATCAACATAACGTGATATAGTTTCAAGTTGTTTTAAAATTTTAAGCACCATACTACATCTCCGCTGATGACTTTAGCCTTGTCACTTACTTTTACAGCTGACAGTACAACAGCAGCATTAGCATGGGCCAGCCTTGGAGTTACTCTTTCACAGATACTGGGGGAATAAAAGTCACAAAAGTGAATGCAAGTTTATAATAGCAGGTTGAAAGATTTTACATTGTCTTTCACTTTTAATTTTTTTAACAACATGAACAAACTGAAAGAAATTTTTTTAAAAATACCTTTGAGCTTCTTTTTCATCTTTGGGTGCGTAGTTAGAAATAGAATCCAAAATGAAGACTTGACCCCATCTGCAAAAAAAAAAAAAGAATGAAAATTTAACATTATTGAAAATAAAAAAAGTATATCTTACACAATTTATTTAATACAAGACATAATTTACTCACTCTGTACACTCATTAAGAGCAGTCAATAATTTGTTGATAGTACCAGAATTCATCTCTAAGCTTGGCTGTGCATTAGATGAAGTTTCCAGTATCTCAGATATTGCAGCAACTGCATTAGCTACAACCTTTATATTTTTTAAAAGTCAAAAATGTTATAAAAATAAATAAATGTGATCATGGTAATTTTCGTGAAATAAAGGTTTTAAATTTTATTTATAGTCTTATGCTTGCTATTATATGAATAGTATTTAAATGTCTACAAATTCTCACATTAAAATTATTAATGCTTAATATAAAAATATTAAATTACATACAATATTTCTCTAGCAAATAATATATAACACTAATAAATTAAAATACCATAGGGTTTGAGTCTGAGAGCAGGTCCTTCAAAGCATCTAAGAAACCTTGATCTTCTACAAGTTGGGCATTAATATCATGCAGCTTGGCTACACAAACTGCAGCCGTTTTCCTGACATAAGGATCTTCATCTTTCAAGCATTTACGCAGTGGTTCACACAAATACTCTGTGATTTTGTCAACTCTAATACAGCCCATGGTGCGAACAGCTAGTGCTCTAATAAGTGGATTAGGGTCTTCACAGTCCTAAAATTTAGTAATCACATTTAAAGGAAAAGGCAGTACATATTTTTTTTAAACTGACAATCTTTTTAGATGTTATAAGAATTTCTAAGAAACAACTATAATAGCTGAAACAATACAATTTTTAAAGACTTACTCTGACAAAAGTGTTAACAGATATAATTGCAACATCTGGCTGAGTTTTAGCATAATTCATCAAGTACAGGTAAACCAACTTCTTGAGCTCAAGATTATCTGTCTGCATACAGTTGACTACATCAGCAAACAATGCACTAAAATAAATGGAAAGCAGCATTACTTAAAATTGCAAATATGTATGAAATATATATGAAATAAGCAGGAACAAAAATAATAATGAAAGCACATAAAAAGGAAAACTTGACAGAGCTTTTACCTGACATCTTTACCAACAGTCATGCTAGCGATCACCTTCTTAACAGCTTCCTTCTTTTTCTCCTTCTTGTCACTGTTAAGTTCAGCTTTAAGTTCAAATATTTCACCTGCAAGCAAAAAGATTTAATACTTGCAAATAATCCCTAGTTAAACTTTGGTATTCAAGCCCACTAAAATTCACTAATTCAGTGAGAGAAAAATACATCCATTTACAGAGGTCTAAAGATGAATAGTGTTTAAGATATTAATAGGTGGAAATAAGTACTTTTACATTCATATTGGATTAAGCACATTAGTTTTGGTTTATTTTCACATATTAGTTCTCGTGATAATACTTTGGTACTAATATAATATACAAAAATTCAACATACGTACAAGAATTGCTTAAAATGTTCTTAGAAAATTCAGTGAACAAACCTTTTTTGGTGGTGGTGAAATATTTAGAATCCGTCATGGTGAAGCTTTATGTCAACAGTAACAACTGAAAATTAAAGAGCATAACACTGTTTGAACTATTGCAATAGTTACACTCAAACTGCTAGTAAAGTAAGTAATGAACCTTGTGTCTAAAACTTTATCTTAGTCTTATTTATAGTTAATTATAGTATAGTTCATCTGTGCCCCCCCCCCCCCCCCCCCCCCATTGGGTTTAAATGATTATCCAAATATGTATTGTTTACTACTATACTACTTTATTATTTCCTTGGTAGGAGAAAAATCAATGATTTGATTTTGATACCGCCGATAATATTTGATAGTATGTTGATAATAGATAATAATAGGCCCTAAATACTTTAAATAAATACTGACGACACACAAAGTGACCAAGGCGTCCAAGACACGCCCCTTTTCTCCCGTGACATTTTTAATATTTTAAATTGTGTTTTTCTTTATAATATTTATCATATACTCAGTTAACAGAAAGTTAACGTATATTTCTTTAGGCTGATTTTAGCCGAGTTAATTTGGTTAACTTAGTAGAAACTCGATATTACCAGTTTTAGTTCAGAGTTATCATTGACGTGACGACCAGGAAAATCGATCGGTACCGGAAGCGGCAAATTGTTTAGTTAAATAAATTATGTAGAATAGATCTAATCTAGATCTAGATTAGTTATGCTTTAACAATTTTTCTACAGAAAATAACAGTATGCTTTACTTTAACGGTTACTTATATAAAATCAACAATGATAACTTATATTGAAATCTAGCTTATATGATAATTTACAAACCTATTATTGTTTCAGAACTTATTTATTTATTTTATGGTCATGTAATAATTATTGTACCTTTAGCGGATCTAAAGCCAGATACCTTTTTTAACTGGTTAGATTGTTGGCTAAAAAATTAACTAAACATTATCGTCATTTATGAGGTTCAGATAATAAACATCGCCCTTATTGCATGGTTACAAATATATACATATTTTTTTTTTATTTGCACTCTTATTTCATGCGGTCTTTACTTAGCAATTCTAAAATACTTTGTTGACAAAAATTAAACGTACAAAATGGCAAGTTCAGTGGGAATTAATCATCTTCGGTGTTAGCATGCAATATATCTACCTAACTTTTATCCTACAAACCGATCAAGGCTTACCCTACATTTCATTTTAAATAATGCGCTTGCTATTGAAGTTTAACTCAATATACACTCAGAATAATTTAGTTTTATGCTAAAATAACATCACAGAGTTGAAAAAAAACCTTCACTCGAAAAAGTACATTATTTACAAATATCTAATATAACACGTTTTAAAAATCAACTATCTCATTTTATTTTATATTTAAAAATACGTTTTCTTTTAATATTATTAAAAAATATCTAGTGTGGCCGGAATGTGGTCGGAATGCTGATCCGAAAGTCTTGGCTTCGGATCTCTGTTCGTAGCCCGTAGGACATCCCAGATCCACCAAACTCTGATGGGTTACCGACTCACGTTTGGGTCGCAAAGGCGACCAGGCATAGTGTTGACAACATTATCCTCTTGTATGCTGAGGTTACTGAAATATTTGCTCCATGTGTCTTGGGCACGAAAGTGTGGTTCTTATTTTAAAGACGAACCACACCTTTTATCACGCAAATTTAATTTTGACCTAGATCTAGATGTAAAATTTACATAATTTGTACATCCGATTTATATTATACTTCACATTGACTATAGTCTGCTTAAAAACAATAAGATGTATTAGTGCTATTACTACTGACTAGGCTTATTTGTTGTAAAAAAATTGTCTTATTTATTTGAACTGCATGGGAGGAAATAACAAGTATATTACATTTTGTTGACACCGGAATTATAGCTCCTAACAATTTTCACTGATAGGGTAGTTGTCTACTTAAATTTTCGGAAAATTATTTTTCTCTTCTTTCTTGAAACATATCACGCGATTGATTTGGTAATTTTTTAAAAATTACTTAGATTTAATAAATTAAAAAATGAAATATGATACACTTTCATTGTATGAACAGAGGAAATGAGTGGGAAAAACATTTCTTCATACACTTTGACTTGTCATTTGGTGAGTGTCATCTCGCACTTGTTCTGTCAGTCTAAAAATTACTTTACCATGGTTTTGTTTACTCATGTCTTCACTCTTATAATTGATAATAACTGATTAATCTAGCTAGATTCTAGATCCAGTTCTAAACAAAATAAACAGTTAACAATTGCATTATAATTTATAAAGCAAATTTTATTTTGGAAATTAGTCCTAAATCTGTAAACTGTAGTTTAGTGTTACTACTACTAGATCTACTACTGACTGTACTTTGCAGTACTACTGTAGAGTTAGAGTGTAGGTAGACTGTAGTGTTTAGGCCAAAGTAGTAAGTTTTTATTTTGGAAAAAGGTTATATCAGATTTAGATCTCTGATCTAGATCTTCGATTGTCCTAGATATAGCAACGCTGCAACTCATTTCTACTTCTAGATTTAGGCTACTTTAATCTAGGTTTAGATCTAGAATCTAAAATTAAAGTACTAAGGGGGGGGGGGGGGGGATTTTTTATACCAGTGTAAGATAATAGAATATTCTTAGAAAGGGGTGCTAGGTTACTGTATTTAACTATAATACAGACATTGTTTGAAATGTCAATGTTATCCCTAACCAAAACCCTAGTCCTACCATATGCCTAACCCTGATTTCTAACCATAAAACTATTGGACTATTGGAGATTAAAATACTGCTAACAGCCTAACATACCTATTTTTGGATGAGTATTATCAGATATCAGTATCTTCAATCATCCAGTGAAGTAGAGTTCACATGTTTCTGTGATCTCAGCATATAGACAGTGTGGTTAGCACAATGACCAGCCCCCTTACTTTCCCTAACATGAGTTAGGTACCCATCAGAGCAAGGTAGGCTCAGGGACGTTCTACTGACTTGAACCCGGTTTCGAACTCGACGTTAAGATTAGCAGTCTAGAGCTCTACCAATTGGCCATGCCACTTCCAGATCTAATCTCTAAAGTACTCTAGATTTATGACTTTTTACTAAGGTGGAATGAGTGAGAGGAATAGACTAATTGGACTTCAATAGATAGAGGAAGCTTTAAATTTTAAAATATCCTACTCGTGTACAACCCATACGTATAGTAGAAGTCAGTATCTGAGTTAAGATATATCTATTAACTAGTTGAGTATACTGATACTCAAACATTAGATTTGATTGGTGCCAATGCTTTGTTTGCAATTTTTTTTTTAAATTGAAAAATAGTCATTTGATGGTATTTTTCATTTTATTGACTAAAAATTCCATAGACCTAGTATTCTGTCATAAGCTAATATTTTTAAAAAAGTCAGTTTGATCAATTTCTTTTATAGCACAGCAGTTTAATTATATTTTTTATAGACAATACATTTAGTCAAAGGCTTGGCTATTCAAGCAAGTGGTCTTACCAGTGAAGTAAGACCCAAATATAACAGAGTGATTTCTTTGACTGTTATATAATTTTCCACTAGATTACTTTGTGTACGTTAATAACTCATAAGCTATAATTATTCTAGAAACAATGCCTGCACTACATATTTTGTGTTAACTTCTTTTGCAGTTCTTTCATATGACTAATTTCTAAAAATGATTATGAGCCATGTCGACAGAGACGGATAATCTTAGTAGAATAAGGGGTGTTGGCCAGGGTGATGGATCTCCTGGCAGACCCCCTGGGCGCCCAATGCGCCAGTTGGAGTTTAATCAAGTAGGTTGAATAAAACTTTATATTATTTCAATTTAAATAGGCAATTAGTTACTTTTAGAAATTGCTGCTCCTAAAAAGTTTTCATCTAAAACCAGGCTGTCAATAAAATAGATAGTATTTGTAAAGCATAAATTGTTCAAACAGAATGTTTTAATTTGTTGACACCAACCTGATGTAGTTCATCAGTTTCTGTAACCTATGCATAATAAATTAGAGTATGCCCAGCTGCCTATATTTTCCCCAGCTTCAATCAGGTACCTATCAGAACTGGATAGATGCAGGGGCATCCTACAGACTCTAGTCCAGATTCCTAACTAGCGTTCTGATTAAGCAGTCCCATGCTGTCCCAAAAAAACAATTATTTATATGTAATTTGTTTTGTTCAAATGCAGTATGTTAAAATAACTGTTTTGAAACAGTTTTAGTCGTCAAACACTTAGTACCTATCAGCACATTTAATTTAAATATTTAAAATATAATATTCAACAGAAATAAGATTAAATTTATGATCATCTTCTTCTTATTTGTTCTTAACTGTAATGTTGGATGGCATATTGGCCGTTAACTCTTATTTCAGCCTGCTTTTCTTTTTTTGGATTTGCACCCATAGCCTTTGTCCATCCAAGAACAAACTACAAGGCAGCAATTGATTTTGCAGTAATCTCTCCTAATGGGCTTCTGTTCCCTGCTATAGAGCTGGTCAAGGGGTTAAAACTTGGGACTTATAGGTTTAGCAGCCATAATCTTTTACTTTTCCTACCAGACCATGCTGACCCTTTTATCAACTTTTTTTATTTCAAAATGTAGAAAACACTTTGTTTTTATGTTCAGTATTCATGCATAAAAATGTTCTGCAGTCTTGACATTTTTAATTTCAATTTTTTTTTATATAATTTAGGCTATGTCTGACTTTCGACATATGTTTCCTGAAACGGATGAAGAGGTAATTGAAGCTGTCTTGAGGGCCAACAATGGAATGGTAGATGCCACTATAGACCAATTACTGACTATGAACATCGATTCTGATGTAGCTGGCGATGATGATGATTTATCTGATCATATTTTAATGTCAGTAGAGCGAGATGTTCAACAACAGCAATCCCAATTTTCACTTTCTGGTTCCAGGAGATCTGGTAGAGAGTCGAAATCAACCAAGGTTGTTTATTTTTTAATTTCATTTATTTTAATATTTATTTAGTCTTTTATGATATATATAAAAGAATTTTAAAGTTTAAGCTGTTTCAAGTTATTACTATTTTTTTTATAATAAGCTTAGTCACATTTAGTTTAGTCTTAGTATTTTAAAACATTTTTACTTATTGTTTTGTTTTTCTGGTTTAGAAGCCTCCTATATCAGAATCATTGGAAAAAAGTTCCAAAGATGGAGAAGATTGTCCGCCATCCTATACAGAAGCTGTGCAATCTCATCTTACCACTCATCATCACCGTAGCAACAATGGTCGCAGTAGGCATCGCAATTCTCCCACTTTGGCAGTAAATAATGGAGGGGGCCATCATCTTCGCCATTCACTAGGCACCATGCAACATTTACTGGATTTGGGACCAGACACAGCACCAGCCGGTGTACCTGGAACAACAAGCTCCACACCCAAAACGCACGGCCATCATCATTCTGCTCATCATCATGGCTATCACCACGCCCCAAGATCTTCCAACCACCATCGTCGACGAGGTGAGACCCTTGATGGTTCGCCCCACAAGCCTCGCCCAGGAAGGAACCTTCTTGCACCCATGGGAAGTTACAGCCCAAATCAAGATCTAGTCAATGATGATTCATGCTTTCGTCCCCAAAGAAAAGGATCTCTGGACAGTAGTGACTTTTCATCAGATACTCCACCAGGTTTTGGAAGGGAAAAAAGTCCCCATCGGTGGAGGTCTTCCCATAAAGAGGTAAGGTAATTTTGTTTGGTTGAATAATCCTCATAATTGTGCATATTGTTACTAAATTTAATTAATGATATAATAAACTGCCTTTCGTGAGGGAATACTAATTAGCATTGCTTTAAGCTGTACATTTGCTTTGTTTATAACTGTTGCAGTCTACCAGTGTCAAAAGACCAGTCTATAGAAATTGGAACCCTCCTCTGTTGGGAACTTTGCCTGATGACTTTCTTAGGATAAACCACCCACCAGCTATACCACAAAGACCAGTTAAATCAGGAGTTCAGCTGCATAGGTAAGTTTAGTTAAAAACAGAAAATTAGGTGGAAGAAACTATACTGAATAAGTTTTTATCAAGTAGTTATTAATCCAACTTACTAAGCATTAGATATTTAACATTTAAATAATATGCTCTTGTATTTTATGAGTAATTTATTTCTATTGTTTGTTTACAGAGCAGCGTCAGCTGTTGGACCAGAGAGGCCACGCTTCTACCCCACCTCTCCAACTATATTATCAACAGACTCAAATGCCCGCCACAGTACTAGTCATATGAAACAGCGACCTTCTCAGAAACCACACCGCTCTTTATCTTTTGCTGGTCACACAAATCAGAACAAGAGGCCCCAAAATATACACTCTTCTGTAAGTTTTATTTTTATTTTGGAAGAACCTTTACTAAACCTTGGTTAACAAAATTGACATTTAAATTTTAGCTAGACAGTTTTCTATAGTTGAAAATCTAAAGAGTAAATAAAGTTTGTAGGTCATTGTTTTTTGTGCTTATCAACTATTTTGTCCTATTACAGGGGTTGGCTCAACATGAATTTAGTTCAGACATTTTACATGAAAGAATGAAAGAAAATGAACGCAGACGAAAGCTGACTTCAATTGATGTTGATCCTGATTTGACCCAGTATTTAGAAGATGAGAGACTAGCTATTATGCTACAGAATAGTGAATTTTTACAAGAATTACGAGGAGATAGAATGTTTATGATGACTCTGGAAAAAGGTAACTATCATTACAATCATTTATTTAAAATTTAGCTTTACAGAAGTCATATAGGGGTCAGTGTGGTTGATTCGGTAAAGTACATCGTTGCTAAACCGAAAAGTCTCGAGTTCGAACCCTCGGGCAGATGAGGCTCAGCTGGGGACAGCCACTCTTCTAGGAGAGACAACTCCAAATCAAACAACTGCTGCCTTGTAGTTTGTTCTTGGTTGGACAAAGGCTATTGAAGCAAATCAAAAAAGAAAAGCACACTGAAATCAGAGTCAATGGCCTCAATGGTGCATAACCAATTGACACTACTTAATTGTGTTGGAGGGGATCCCTTCCAACATAAAATTAAGAACGAAGAAGAAGTCATATTAACATATTTTTAATAATTCTCTAAAATGTACACTTAGTTATTTGAAAAATACTTAAAAGTATAACGCTTATCCCTTTCAGACCAAAGAATGACAGAAAGTGAAAAGACTAAGCCAGAAGTACCAGCAGATCCTTTAACACCACCTGATTTAGATAACAGAGATTTTATAGGCAAGTTCTTAAAGATTCGTTGTCACCTAATACAGTCAATTGAATTCGTAAATTCACTTTCATCAAATAGACCTATTGTACATTTATTACATACAGCTTACTAACCTAGTATACTTTTTCTAGAGGGCTATGGAGATGATCGTAGTGATGCCTTGGAATTACCTTTTACGCCAACTGTACCACATCATGCCAATGAAGATGTAGAGCTAAGAAAAAAGTTGTCAAATATGGGCAAAGGTGAGTAAACACCACCATAGTTGTTCCAGATTTCTCAATTGTATACTTGTGTGTGACATCAATTGTATTAGGAAATTAATATCTATTTAATTCTTTATTTCATTTTTTGTATTAATTAATTGTATTACCTAAGATTACCTCCCTTCAGAGTTATTTAATTTTTTACAATTCTGTTGATTAAAAAAATGTTTACAGCCTCCAGGAAGCAATTTGCTGCCTTGGCAAGACGATTCTTTTTGAAGCGAAAGAAAAAGTCTGCACAGCAAATGTAAGCTTTCCATTTCTTGTTTGTAACAAAATTGATACATTATTTCTGATTACCCTATCTTGCTGTTTATTTTTACCTTTACCTAGTTATAAACAGAGAAATATTTCTTCTAGCTTAAAGGAATCTCAGGCACCTTCGATGATGAATTTGTTAGATGAGGATGAAGATGAGGCTGAAGATGATAGTTTTGATAATGGGGAACACAACACAGGCTCAGAAAGTTTAAATAGTTCAACTCATAACGAGGTATGTAAAAGCTTGGTAGTGTTCTGTCTGTCTGCTAGAGATTGATTATTTCAAGATGCTAAAAATTAAACGATATGTTAAGTATGGTCCACATAGTCTCTCCAAAAAATCTAAAATACTGTGCTCATCCAAATATTTTTTTTAAGCTATAAATGTTACATTTGTCCAAAACAAAATGCTTGATAAAAGAACAATTTTTAAAGTAACCTAATAAATTATGCAAAATAGTTTCAAACATAAAATGATACCTATTTTAAAAAAACAACTAAAACAAATTATGAGAATGTTACTATATTACAACAGAATCATTCAGTGTCTACACAGTCTTGGAGCAGTGTGCAACCAAGACAACACTTTGATGTTGTTTAAACTCTCAAGCTGAACAGCTCAGAAACTGGCTCCTTTTCTGTAACATGAAAAACTGATGTTATCAATATTATTTTAGTAGTTACACAAAAGATAGATTTTTTTGTGAATTGTGATGTACATTAAATTATACAAAACTTGTACATGTCTTTACTCTTAAAATATATTAATCAGTTAAAGTTGATTGTATAAAAAGATATGTTGAATTGGTGTTTGTTTATAAACTGTAATCTATATTTTCTTCAGTATTTAAGTCTGATTATTGTATATATGATTTATTTTTTTTGTCATATAAATTTTAAACAATTATTGTTTTCCATAGATACATTTTTCTTAAATCAAAACTTTTAGCTACCAGATTACAATACTCAATTTATTGTTTTGTAAATAATAATTTTAAAAAGTTTCTTAAAATTATTTGTTGTTTTGCAGCCCATAGAGCTTATATTTCCTCATTTTTATACAAATCTATATTTGACCTTGTATAGTTTTTAATACTTATAAAATAGTTTGATAAGCATAAATTAATAAGTTTTTAAGTTATTTTTCACTTAATTAAAATTGAATTTACTCTATCATTTTAACTATATCACTGTACCAAATAACTTAGACTTAGTTCTCGATATGATGTAAACTAAACAAGTTTTACATTGCAGTTCAAAGTACTAAAAATCTCCATAACTACTGCATTTGTAGGTGTATTTTAACCAAAGATAGTTAATGCTTTTCTTTGTTGTACATAATGTTTATATCTCTGATTAGAAAAGTTGATCCTGAACCTCTGCTGTGAAATGGCAAACGAAAATAGATACTAAACTAGCAAGCCGATTCTTGCTGTTTACTTGTTAATTTATGGCATGATTGGGTAGTGAATGTTTAATATCATGGGATATTAATGTCCATCATTTTATGGTTGTGTGGATCGTATGGAATATTCATCGAGATAAACTCATTACACAAGTTAGTACTGTCATCATCCTTATGTGGTTTAAATCTGACAATTTTTCGTTAATTTTTTTTCTTAAATCTCACTAGTATTTTTTTAAAAATCAAATTGTGTCAGCTAAATAACTCTAGACCAATTCTCATTTTGTTTTTGTTACATAACTCTGATATTAACACAGTGGTGATTTGTGTCATTTTTACCTCAGTTAATTGTACAGTAGACAACACTCTGCTGCATTTTATTCCATATTTTGTTGTATTTATATACAAGTGATTGGAGCCCATATCAGGAAAGGCTGTAAGCTCATATAGTCAAGTATATTGTCTTGTATATTTGAAGTTTGACAGCTCATATTGTCTTGTATATTTGGTAAAGTTTGACAGCTCATATTGTCTTGTATATTTGGTAAAGTTTGACAGCTCATATTGTCTTGTATATTTGAAGTTTGACAGCTCATATTGTCTTGTATATTTGGTGAAGATTGACAGCCCATTTTATATTTATTTTGAACCAAAATAAGGCATGTTTTCAGTTGTATATTTTCTACACTAAATGCTGTAGATATTGACATGTATATGCTTGAGAACTGCACTGATTTCAAAGGTGCCTATTGTATCATACATGTTTTTTATTAGAAGAACTCCCTAAATGGGAATCAATCTCTATTTAATAATTTATTTTATTTTTTAAACAATTGTTTTTTTTTAACTTAGGGACAATCCTACCCGTCTTGAGACTAACACAATTTTGGTAAAGTTTTAATAATCTCTATATTGTATAGGTTTATTTCGCAAGTATTTTTTAATATATTTTTAGACATTGAAAAGATGTTCTCCCACCAATTACTGCAATAAAATGTTTGTTAAATAGGTCTCCATGACATATGTTAAAGTTTTTTAATTTATACTTACATGTTATAATTTGTATACAATGTTGATAGGGTATATGAAAGGACTCAATTGTTGCAATATTTCAACTGGACCATAAAGTATTGGTCATCAGCATTATTCTTGTACTGACACAAGTTCTGTGGGATTTGGTTGAACTGTGGTTCACTCCTTCAATGCATGCTTGTTTTTGTTTTTTTTAAATATGGAACATTTATTTATTGTACATTTTAGCTAACTTGTTATGTTAATACCAGCAACACATCGTAACCCATCCCTGCACCAAAACTAACCTCTCCAAAAAAAAACTACCAGTCACTTTATATTTTCATGTCAGTGTGAACCCTTGTCCTTTAGTTTTATTCAACTCACACATCCAGATTTAAGACATCACTCTCAAATAATTTTTTGCCAACCTTGTAAATAATTATGTTAATGGTTTTCCTCTTACATATAAGAAGGCCACATGGGTTGGCAACTTTTTTTTTATTATTAAAATACCATTGTTATAAAAATGAATCTGCTAAAAAATATATAAATAGTCCTACTGAAAATTATATATTCCGATACTTAAACCTGCAGAAAGTACATTAAAAGAAAGTTATCTTATTTTTTTTAGTAAGTTTATAAACCAGATGAATAGCGCTGCATTATATATTCAAGACATGCTGCCAGTGAGAAGCAGATTGCAGACCTCTGTGATTTTAGAATTTACCAAAAGTGAGACGTCTGTGATGGTTGAGGAATTGTTGATTAGCTGATGTCAAATTAAAAGCTGGGGACTTGCACGTTAAATATCTAAAAGACTGATTAAATATTTAAGTGTAGTAAAAATTATAATTTAAAGTTTTAAAGTTTATTTTTCACCTTAAACTTTTTATAAGGACTATTAGTAAGAGGTCTGAGCTTCCAAATCAGCTCTACATCTGTTAGATTCTGCTATTGTACTTAAACCAAAGTTATTAAAACTTTTCAGCTAACACTGCCTGAGTTCTATTTATTTAAAAAATGTACTGAATGTAAAGTGTCATTTATCCCAGACGATTATATTTTGTGGTCACATGACTGTTCAAGGGTAAAGCTTTCTCCAACCTGGTTGTAATGGTGTACAGGACCATTTGTCTGTAACTTTTTTGTGTGTACATAAACACTTCATGGGTTGAAAAAAAAAATTGTGTTTGTTTTTTGTTGTAAGTTGATGTTGGTGTATCAGATTAAACTTCAATTACTTTGACATCTTTTGGATGAGGAATTAGGCATGGGGAGCTAGTGAATTCATCTGGTGCTATTAATTTTTGTAAATGTTACCATGTTAATTGGTCATGGATGGCTATTGAACTCCTCTTTTGTAAACTGTTATTCTTGTCATCATTACATATCTACATGTATTCATGTTATAACTTGAAACATGAGAAACCAATCAATATTTTGATACACAGCACAGTATGGCTTACAGCAGAATTTAGAATTACCGAACCCCATTTGTTTTAATATGCTCATTCAACAAACCCTTATTAATAGTTCTATCGTCCGCACTGACAAAATCTGATCGTGAATCATACAAGTCGGGTGTGTGTCTTGACCTCGGCCGAACCCCTGAGACTGACTCCTTGATCCCCTGGGGTTCCATTGAACCCAGGTTAAGAACCACTGTCTTTCAGTTATATTAAGAATCGTTGGTGCACTCTGAAGGCTGACGTAGCATGTGGTGTGCTAATCACATCATTAAGGCTCTGATTTGCGCATTACGACATAGCAAGGTTTATAAGGACGGCGTGGTCGGGTAGTAGAGCGTACGACTGCTTACCCGAAAATCTGGGCTTGAGTCTGTTGGATATCTCTGAATCCACCAAGCTCTGATGGGTACCTGACTCGCGTTAGGGAAAGGGGGCTGGCTCGTGCTGACCCCGCTATCCCTTCATATGCCGAGGTCACTGAAATATGAACTCTACTTCAACTGGGGGTTTAAAAAAAAATACTATGTAACCTATTTACTGAAAAACAGCTGCTGAATTGTTGTTTTTTTTATAATTTACAATGTTACATTGGCAGACATTGTGGAGGTGTGGGGTAAACCCACCTACCCCCACTACGTCACCGACAGCTGTTTTTAAAGAAAACATAACCAGTGCAACAACCTCCGTTATTTGCAAAGAATTAAAAATAATACTTAGAATTTATGTCGTAGTTACATTATTTAGGCCTGCATTTTTTTTCTTCTCTCCTTTCGTTGCTTTAAATACCTGAATACGAGATTTAATTTTTGTGTTTTTGTGACGCGTCATGCTCTAAATGTTTTAATTTGAGTTCTGAAAAGAAATATTTCAGGAATAAAAAATGCCTGGATGCCTTTCAGACTTTGACATCGTCTAACGGTAAATGTAACGGTTGTCACAACAACCTATTTAATCGTCGCGTGGGGATTTTTTTTTTTACGATTCTGTTATGGTCTGTTGGGCAAATAACGGTAAATATATGACCTGAAGTCCTTGGACATTGTACGTTTTTTTTTCTTTGCTACCGGTAGTTAGAATTTCTTTTTAACCTCCACCTCCTTCATTTTGGGGAAATCCTAGGTGTAACAGTTAACCTTTGACTTTACTAGGCAAAAAATCTGGCCAATCACACTCGTTATTTATTTTATTTTTTTAGGCCTACACATTATACAATACATAAGGCCTCATTGTAATTTAATTTTTATGGCATAAATGTTTCGATGTTTCAAAAGCAGATCGGGTTCCAAAAGTGCTCACTTTAACCAAAAAAAAAAAAAAAAAAAAGAACAAAAAAAAAACCAACTCGTCTTTAACATACTTATTATAACATGCAGGCTTTTTAAAATTGTAATTGGAAAATGTACCATATCATGAGTTTTTCCTCGTGAAGTCCCATTTTTATTTAGGTATATAACAAACAAAAAAAACCGGCTAAAAAGGAAAAAAACTAGGCTATAGGTCCATATAACATACAAAAAGTTTTATTACATATCTGCACTTTGGTGTTGCTGTGCATAATTAGACACTATCATCAACCTGGGATGTTTGTGGGGGGGGGGGGGGGGGGGAGAGAAAGAGAGCTTGTATTGTGGGTGACCTTTAGTAGTAACGGGTGGACGTGACGGACCTAACTGTACGGATCAGTCACGTAGATCTGGCTAGTAATGCCGTCACGAGGACGTCAAGGCCCGGTGCGTGTCTAACGGTTAACGGTGCAAATCGGAGTATCAAGTTAGCGTGTCTTGTTGTGGAGGGGGGGGGGGAGATGCTACAGATACCCCTGGTCTAAGGTACAATAAAGACGTTATCCTAAATATCCCATATCTCCCCCCCCCCCTTTTCCCCATCTCGACACGAAAACACCTGCCGATTGGGGGTATTCAAAGTTGGTTTTTCAGGCAAGTTGGGGGGGGGGGGGTCGACATTAATTGTAGGACATTTTCACGGGGTCATCTCAGCAGGATTAAGATGACAGAAGCCCCAGATATATTAATGTGTATTTATTTTTAAAATTAGTTCTCCTAGGGTCAATAGATTTATAATGTTAGTGAGTGGAATATTTATTTGAACAAGTTGCATGGTTTCAATTTAGATTTGATTAGGATTTATAGCTGCCTCTAAACGCAATGATGCGATTAAAATGTTTACACTATGGCCCACTATTATCTCAAAAATGTAGTTCAGTGGGGGGGGGGGGGGGGGGGGGCAGCACGCTAGATTTACTTCGTAATACAACTTAGTAAATTAGACCCCCCCCCCCATGCAAGAGGATCCTTGCAATAGAGCTCAGTAAGTTTGACCACCCCCCCCCCCCCCCCCACCCTGCAAGATGGACCTTGCAATACAACTTAGTAAGTTTGAGTCCCATGCAAGATAGACCTTGCAATCAGTGTTCCCTCTAAGCTGCGCGTTTGCGCGGCCGCGCAGTAGTTTTGAACCTGCTGCACAGTCCTTTTGTAAAATATATCTCTCCTTGTATGAGACTTTTAGCACCGCGCACATAAAATACAAGTTGCACACTAGCCTTTTCCCTTTAGAGGGAATGCTGCTTGCAATACAACTAAGTAAGTTTGACTCCCATGCAGAGGCGTAGCGACCCTTCCCGGCGCCCGGGGACAAACTTTCAATTTGGCGCCCCCCTTGGGAGAAAATTTCCAATTTGCACCCCTCTCCCTCAACTTTTTGATTTGCAACCCCCCCCCCCCCCCCAAACCCTCAAACTTTCGATTTGCACCCCCACCCCTCCGTCAAACTGAAAAAATGCAGCTAAAATGACATTTTAATTTGTTTTTACAACCCATTTTGGCGCCCCCTAAGGTCGGCGCCCGGGGGACATATGTCCCCCCCCTCCCCCCCCCCCCCCCATCGCTACGCCTCTGCTCCCATGCAAGATAAACCTTGCAATACAAGTAAATAAGTTTGACTTCCATGCAAATGGACCTTGCAATACATCTTAGAACTCAGAGTAAGCGTGACCCCCCGTATAAAGTGGGCCTAGCACTACGCCACAGTAAGTTGGACCCCCATGAAATATTATCCTAACAATATAGCTCAGTAAGTCTGACCCCCATGCATGAAATATCGTCCTAACAATATAGCTCAGTAAGTTTGAACCCCGTGTAAGATGGACCCTGCAATACATCTCAGAGTAAGTGTCATACGCGTGCAAGATGAGCTTA